>NC_056727.1:574729589-574782815 GCF_019279795.1 Protopterus annectens | reverse complement strand
TCCTTTGTTGGTACATACCCTGAAAAAGCCTCCGTCAAGTGCTGTTGCCAGTCTCAGATCCCTTCTGAAGTTATTCCTGTTCAGTGTGCTTTTATTAGGGGAAAAGCATGACACTATGTCCTTGTGTACACTGTGCTCTTTTTAAAAAGACTTAATCAAGGATGGCTGAAAATCTAGTAACGTTTCCATGTCATGGGCTAAAGAGCATTCCATTGTTTTTTTTTCTTCCTGTGAGTCAGTAGTGATTTCCAAAGCTGTAGTAAACTTAAGATCTGTCCGACTCAATAGATGGGATTATCAGATCCGTTCCGATCTGACCTCTTGACTTTTTCAAGCTCTTGGATCCAGGGCTTAGGCATCTTGTCACTACAATACCTCAGATCTCTTTTTCTACCTATTTGGTTAAGAAGTGATCTTGAAGGCTTGGCGCTCATCATTAAAATAAGTGGTTATTTTCACTTTTTCTAGTATGCCTTCTGAAATTTGGATCAGATGTTCTTATTGATACTATTATTTCCCTAAGTAGCTGCTGTTAGAGTTTCCTTTCCGCCTTATTTTCCCTTACTCAAAAAAAAAATGTCTTATCTTTTGTATGGTATTGCTAAGGGTTTTTTTTAATAGTAGTAGCTTGTGACGTAAGGACGCTACACTGTCTGGAATGGCTTGGTAAGTGAATTCCGTACTTGTGTGTGTATGTTGCGATTACCAGGTAATTGCCCTTTCCCTATGTATAGCGATCTCAAAGTTGGTATATATAGTTAAGGGGGTGTGGGGGCAAAGCCCCCCACTTTCTTTTAAAGGTAGAAGAGTGTGTTTAGGTATGAAAGTTGTTGAATGATGTGAGAATGTATAGGTTTATATGTATTAGTTGTATGTGTGTGTGTATTGCATGTTAGTGTAGGGAAGGTATGGGACAAACTAAACTTTTCGGAACTCCGATTTTCTTTATTTTAAGGTTTCGATTAGATGAAAGTTCGAAGTGTGTCAATGATGTTGTATTCGACGTTTTGATCGTTCATCTGCTATAGACCCAAAATCCACACCCCGTGTGTGTCTACTGTTTTGGGGCTAGACCATTTTAGATATTGAATGCGAGTCCTGTTTCCTTTAAAGCCATGGCTCTGATAGAAGGAATATGTTGAACATTAAAGGTCTCCTGCCAGGGAGTTTCAGTCACTTCATCTTCTGCATCCCCTTTTGCAAAGTAGTTAGACAACTCTTAAGACCTTTAAAGATAAGGAGAGAGAGAGAAGTAAGGAAAAGGAGAAAGGAAAAGAGAAGCAGGAGAAAACTCATGAGAGATCACTGAATTGTCTGGCCCTTGTGGTCCAACACCAAAGAATCTGAGGCACACTGATCCAGTTACAGGACAGAAATAGGTACTTATCCCATCACCATGTCTGCCATGTCATATTTTGCCAGAAACGGCAAGTTGTCAAATCCAACTCCTGTCTTATCAGACAATTTGACCCACTAGTCTTCTAGACCACCCTCTTAGGCATCTACATTCAGGTCCTTTCTGATGTTCTTCGTGTTTCACTATTGCAGTCATTACATTTGGGTAATCTGATGGCAGGTTGACCTCAGTCAGCCTGAATAACAAAGTCTTGGGTCCTGCGTCAGTTGCTCCTCTTCCATGACATCATGTCGTCAGGGGTATAAAACATGAAGCCGATGACATTTTTATCAGTCTTTCTTGCCGCGCTGTGCCCGAAGCAGAAGCAGTTCGCAAGTGCCGGTCAGCCAACTACTGAAATTTTCGTTTTCGAGTTTCAGAACCCAAGTCTTCAAACTAAAGCTAAGTACCCCGTTGGGGAAACTTTTTCTTGCTCCTTATCAATGTCAGTAAAAGTTAATAATTGCATTACTTCTGGGAAGCAAATAACTCGTAAGGATTTTCATTTGTACTGTATTCCTTGCCTAGGCCCTGATCACAACGTGCCTTGCTGTCGATTTTGTGCTAAATTTAACCAACGCACTACTAAATGTCGGTATATTTTTGCTTCTAAATATTTTGGTTCAAGATTTAACTACCCTGAAATGTCGTCTGTTAGCAATCCGACTACCAGAGTTCACAAAAAATGCAAGAAAAAAGAGACAGACCGTCGAGGTCCAAAACCGATGATGAAGCTTCTCCTAAGCCAGTCACTGGTTCGCCGGTACTCATTGAGGCGCTTTCGCAGCCCCTGATACCTGCTACTTTTGAGTCGCAGGCCTCTTCCGAGACCCATTCGTATGCCTTGAGATTTGCAAAGTATTGAACCCGCAGATGTCTTTCCCTTGGATGCGTCCGGAGCCGCTGAGTAGGCACCAGCTTCTAAGGGTGTTTTCAGGCCTCAACATTTTTATATTAAACCAATGCCATCAACAAAAACAAGGTAAAAAAATGACTTCTATGTCTAAAAAACCAACGCATAAGCCACATGCTCAGGCCCCTATGCCTAAAAAGCAAATGATCAAAATGGCTGAAGATTTAATTACCTTGATCATGGGTTCTCAACCCCCCCCCCCCCCCGCTAAGAGGCCTAGGCAAGGCACTGATTATGAATCTTCAAATCAGGTTTCCATTTCTTCTGATTCCTTTTCTCATCAGGAATTTTCTATTCCACCTTATGAGGATTCTGATGCAGAGGAATACATCCAATCTGCATCTCCTCCTGAGGATTACTCTTTGGAGAGACTTTGCATACTTTAAGGGAACATTTTCACTGAGAGAGTCAGGACTTCCCTGAATCAAAAAAGAGGCTTGGGGATTTCCTCCTCCTTCCTCAGCATAGGCCTTTGGCAATACCTCCTGTATTAGACATTGCTGATGATGTGTTCTCGGAATCAAGCATTGCTCCTGATTCCCTGCCTCCGGCTCTTAGTAAGCCAGACAGATATTACAGGGTTCCTGACTCCACAAATTTCTTTTCAAAAATCCTGCTTCTGATCCAGAGACTATTTCTCAGGGTCACAAGGGTGTTAAGGTTTCTACATCCAAAAACCGTACCCCTTCTGATAGAGATTCCAGGGCGCTGGATAGATGGGGTAAGAAGGTTTTATACGTCTGCAACCTTGGCAATCAGGGCTTTAAACTGCCAGTTTCATATGCTTAAATATCAACTGCATGTTATGGGCTTACTGAAACAGAACATTATATTGATTTCTGATATTGTGGAAAACAGAGTTACAGGATTTATTGCATTCAGCAGAACAGGTTGAAAAGCATACTTTGCAATGTGGTTTTGATTCCTTGGAGGCCTCTTGCAGGGCCGCATAACTGGATCTGTGATAAGAAGGCATGCCTGGCTCAAGGAGAAAAATCTGCCTGATCATGTTAAAGCTAAATTGTTGGATGCCCCTTTACAGCATGATAGTCTTGTTTGGTAATAAGGCAGAAGAGGTTGTAAAGAAAATGGAAGGCAAAGCTAAATCTATGCAAACTGTAAAAGATTTCTTGCAAGTGCAGCCACCCAAGTTCAGTAGGCACTGGCCTACTAAGAATTGGTCCTTTCCTGTGTCCAACAGAGCCACTCAGGGCAAACCCAGGCACTCAAAAGGCTCCAGATATCAATCACAGGGATCTTACAGGTCAAAGCAATGGGGTGCCTCCTCCTCCAAATCTGGAGGTAACAAAGCACAACCCTACAGTAAGCAGTCTCAATGACTTTCCACTACCATCTCCAAGAACTTATCTTTTGGCAGCCCCCTTGGGGGGGGGGGGGGGATTAGCACTTCATGCTCAAAATTGGCAGTTAATTACCCAGGACAAGTGAGTATTAAACATAGTATCCCAGGGGTACAGATTTTATTTCCACACTTTGCCAATTCCAAACAGATGGCCAGTTCTGCCACAAAACCTGTGGG
The DNA here is from genome assembly GCF_019279795.1 of Protopterus annectens. Taxonomy (NCBI): domain Eukaryota; kingdom Metazoa; phylum Chordata; order Ceratodontiformes; family Protopteridae; genus Protopterus; species Protopterus annectens. The sequence goes on along the minus strand of NC_056727.1, from coordinate 574,778,966 downwards.
CAGAGGCCCAGAAACAAGTAATTTCCCTCATGGATATGGGGGCTATTCAACCGGTAGCAGAAAAGGAAAAAGGACAAGGATTTTATTCAAGACTTTTCCTGGTACCCAGAAAAGACAAATCATGGTGTCCAATACTGACTTATTGATTCTGAACACGTTTCTGGACATTCCAAAATTCAAAATGCTGACTTTACAACAGCTACTGCCTATGCTAGGCAAGAATGCCTGGTTGGTAACTCCAGACTTAAAAGGGGCATACCTGCATATCCCAATAAGGGAATCTTGCAGAAGTTACCTCTGCTTCAAAGCAGGCTTTTTTTGCATTACCAATTCTCTGCACTGCCCTTTGGCTGATCTACTGTGCCTAGGGTCTTTACAAAGTTCCTTGCACCAGTAATTGCATTCTGCAAAGAAACATTCTAATGTATCCTTATCTGGATGATTGTCTCATTCAGGCAGAGGACAAGGACACACTTCAACATCTGGCATTTGTAAAAAGGCTTCTAGCATGCGTAGGGCACACCATAAATTAAATGAAATCATAACTGGTACCCTCTCAAATAATTACATTCCTGGGTGCAAGCTTGAATACAACTGCCCAGATGGCTTACCTCATGCCAGACAAACAAATGCAATTGACAACATACTTCTAACAAATGGCAACAAAAACCCAGTTGTCTACAAGACAAATTCTGCAGGCTTTGGGGTTCATGGCATCCTGCATTCTACTAATTCCATATGTGAGACTGCATATGAGGAAACTTCAGTTGTACCTAAAAAGCTTATGGGAGTCATCATTGTCACAGCCTGGAAGCAATGATTCCTCTCATTCCCTGCCTACAACAGGAGTTTCTTTGGTGGGCATTGACATGTCACCAAAACAAGGGACTGTCATTCACTCTACCCCCTGCCACGCAAACCCTAACTACAGTCTTATCACACTATGCTTGGGGGGCCCACCTGGCAGGGAGATGCATTCAGGGCAAATGGAACCCAAACGAAATGCATCTACATAACCCGATAGAAATGCTAGCTGTTCAAAATGCTCTGACAGCCTTCAAGGACTTACTTCATCCGGGACAACTACTGATAAAGATGGACAACACTACAGTTTTGTGGTACTTAAACAATCAGGGGGGTACCCTTTCCTACCCCCTTTGCAGACTAGCCATGGCCTTGTGGAACACAGCCTTGACTTACCAAATACATCTTCAAGCTCAATTCCTGCCAGGAAAGCAAAATACTCTGGCAGACGACCCAGTTAGAAATCTTATGGACCTGCACAAATGGAAACTGGTTCCACAAATCTTCAGCATGTTAACAGAAATGGGGAAGCCCAGACATAGATCTAGTTGCCTCTCCCCAAAACTATCAAGTGGACAAATTCTGCACAAGAACTCATCACAAAAAAGCATGGAAAGTGAATGCTCTATCCTTCAGCTGGAAAAACCTATCAGTCTATGCCTTTCTCCCTCTGCCTCTACTCTCCAAGTTCTTACTAAAAGTCAGACAGGAAAAAACAAAAATGATTATAATTTCTCCGGACTGGCCTCGCCAACACTGGTACCCACTTCTAAGGAATATGTCACATCTTCCTTCGTGGTACTTGCCTCAAACACTGCATCTATTGTCTCAGCAGAACTATCAAATTCTGCACACACAGCTCCAAACTCTGAATCTTGCAGCATGGCTAATCAACTAATTATTCAAACCACATATCTCAGTAAATATGCTTATGCTGATAAATGGAAGAGATTCAGTGCTTGGAACCAAGCACAAGGAATAGCCACAGCAAAGCCCAATATTCCTCAGATTTTACAATACTTAACTGAGATGCTTGACAAGGGCCTATCTTTTTCTTCAATAAAAATGCATGCCTCTGCCATCTCTGCTCATTACAGCACAGAGCCTCCCCTCTTTTCTCATCCACGGCTAAAACAGTATCTTAGAGGGGCCAAAAATTTAAGGCCTCCCAGGAGAGCACCAACTCCTGCATGGGACCTCAGTTTTGTGCTGGAAAAACTCACCCTGCCTCTTTTGAACCAGCAGCTACTGCGGATATAAAATTTCTTTCTTGGAAGACAGCTTTTCTTTTGGCAGTCACTTCAGCTAGAAGGGTTTCAGAACTACAGGCTCTCATGGCAGAGGAGCCTTTCATTATTTTATACCCGGACAGGGTGGCCATCAGGACCAGTCCTTCTTTTATGCCTAAGATGGTAACCAGTGTGGCTCTTAACCAGGCAATTCACCTGCCAACGTTTTTCCCAAATCTGCAGAACAAGGGGGAGTGGATTCTGCATTCATTGGATGTACACAGACAACTAAGATTCTACTTAAACAGGACAAAATCTCTATGAAAGCCTGAGCAACTACTGGTAGCATTTGCTGCAGGATCAGTGGGGAAGGCTATATCACAGCAGACTATTTCTAAATGGATAAGCCATTGCATTCATTTCTGGTACTTGCACCGTGGTAAACATGTGCTCAAGGGGATCAGATCCCATTCCACCAGGGCTGCCTCAACTTCAGCAGCTTTTCTCAGAGGGGTCCCTACCAGAGACATTCTAGAAGCTGCTACTTGGAGCTCAGTTCATACGTTCACAAAGCATTATCATTTACCTCTCTTCTCTAAATCCAGGGCAGGCTTTGCCACTGCAGTCCTGCAGGGCCTTACAGCTGCTCCTAATGCTGTTTAGTTCCATCCTCCCATCCATAGCTTTGGGATTCTACCCAAATGTAATGACTGCAACAGTGAAACACCAAGAACATAGTACAGTTGTGTACACTTACCATAAATGTAGATGTTCGAGTGTATTCACTGTTGCAGTCCGGGTTACCCACCCGCCAACCCCCTTTCTGTACCTTTTCTTTCCTTCACTATACTCAAAAGCCTTTGTGGTGTATTTGCTTTTAGTTGAAGGTAAATTTTATGTTTCTAAGTTGCATTTATATATTTACAGTTATATATATATTTTTGCTCCCCATTTGGGGGGCACCTGACATCTGGGGCAAGAAAAACTGATGTAATGGTGTCAGCTGCATGTCTTATACCCCTGATGACCTGACGTCATGGAAGAGGAGACAGCAACTGACGCAGGACCCTAGACTTTGTTATTCAGGCCGACTGAGGGCAACCTGCCAGCAGATTACCTAAATGTAATGACTGCAACAGTGAATACACTCAAACATCTGCATTTATGGTAAGTGTACACAACTGTACTTTATTGAGAAGCCTTTCAAAAGCCAACATCTATAGGATAATGCAGAAATTTCTTAGAACACAGATTAAGTTGGGGGTCCTCCAGTACCTCCCCCACTAGGGGCTCTGGGTCAGGTCCCAACAGCATCCTTATTGATTTCTCTTTCTCTATGACCCCACAGACCTAGACAATGTAAAGACAGCAATAAAATCAAGAACCAAAAATACTTTGACCCTACAGACCTACACAAAGTAAAATCAGCTTATGAAATGCTAATGACAGAGCTCACCAATCTCTATGAGGAGGAGCTAATCAGTGAAAACCTGCTTGAATTTCTGACAGTCATACACCCAAAGCTACCTAACTTCTTTTGAATCCCGAAACCACATAAAAACATCAACGACTCAACATATAGGCCAGTGGTGGCCAGCAGAGGTTCAGTCTTAAAACCAGTCACCATATATCTAGATGCCAACATCAAACCTCTGGCTGAAAACAGATCCTTTATCATGGACTCTCTGGACTTTTTGAAAAAGATTAAGGACTACCAATCCATGAGGACTCCATACTTGTCAGAATAGATGTTGAGACCCTTTACACGGTCTTGCCTCATGACTACTGTGTACAAGCTGTCACAAAAGCATGCAACCAAGACACTGCAGTGTTCCCAGTAGAAACAGTGGTCCTAAGTAGGCTGCTGTCATTACTACTCAGGAACAATTACTTTCAACTTTGAAGAGAATATCTACAAACTGACCACAGGGATAGCAGTAGGAGCCACCATGGACCCCAGTCTGGCCAACCCTGCAATGAGCAAGTGGGAAACCGAACATGTCGACAATTCTCCCTTTTTGCAACACTGAGGGGGGGGGGCTACTTTTGCTTTATAGATATCATCTTCATAATTTGGAATGGCAGATCCAATTTACTCCAGGAAGTCTGTGATCACATCAACAATTTGACTAGCTTTCTTCGGTTTACCGCCAAACACCACCCAGAGTTGAATTCCTGGACCTCACCATTAGCAAAGACCCAAGCAGAAGATCACTCACAAATGACCTGTACTGCAAACTCACTAGGGTTAACCACCTCCTCCACTTTAAAAGTTTGCACCCACACAAGCTCAAGAAGAACATGGTGAAATCACAAAGTATGAGGACTCTGAGAGTCTCCAAAGAAATAGAAGACTTCACAAAAAACATTACTGACCTTGAAAAAGATTTCTTGGCCAGGGGATACAGCAAGAAACTTCTCACTGAGATCCTGAATCCAGTCATCTAGCAGAAGACTGAAAGACATCCCAGAGCTTTCCAAATGGACTACAACCCCCACAGAGACCTCAGGGATATTGGAGTAAGGATGACTGACCAAAGCAAATGGAACCTCAATATGACATTCACATACTCTCTTGACTACCACAGAACACAGGAAGTAATAGTCAACAACTGGACGATCATCACGGAAAACAGGAGTGTCAAAACAAATTTTATCACAACAACCCAAGTTTACTCTAAGAGACGACGTAGTATAAGAGATTATGTAGAACACCAACACCCTCCGAGGAACGAAAAAGGGTATACGTACACCTGCAGCAACCTACATAGGTTCATAGGTTCATAGGTTCATACTAGGCTATCTGCCCGAGGGCATTTACAAGCCTAGCCCATCGTTTTGTGGCTTACGCCACCCCTTTAGTATGGGGAACTATACCCATTATTTTGCTGTGCCTCTGTTGAGCAGTGACACTGAGGTAATCCCTGGGGTATATCTGCGATCTCCCATCCATTGGTCAAGATTTCTCTTGAACAATGCCAGCGAGGTGCTCTGCCTCACATGTACCGGGATTTTGTTCCACAGCATAGGGAGTCTTTGGGTGATGAATCTATCCCTCCAGCACGTCCTATTAATAGCCGTGTCGAGGTTTAAGTCTCCCGCCCTTGTGGCTCTGATGGATCTAGATTTTTTGAGGTGAAGCATATTCATCAAATCTGGGTTTGACATGGCCTTGTATGTTAGGCAAAGGTCACCTCTGAGCAAGCGGTAAGCGACTGAATAGAGCTGGAGTTCTTTCAGTCGGGCAGCATAGGACAGATTTTGAGACCCTTTATCCTTTTGGTGAGGAACTTTTGTGGCCTCTCCAGCTGCTGCAAGTGTCGGGTCAGATACATCCCAAATGGGGCATTGTACTCAATCATTGGTCTGATGAGTGATGAGTAAAGGGAGACTATGACCTCCCTTGATCTAGATGAGAATCCCTTCATGATAAGGTGGGCAATGTAGAAGGTCTTCCTAACTACTTTAGCTACATGGGTGTCGAATGACAGACTACTATCAACCTGGGTCCCCAGGTCCCTGATAACTTCTTCTGTGCTCAGTGGATTGCCACCTATTTGGTAGCTAGGGGTAACCTTGTTTTTCCCAAAGGGTATGACTATGCATTTTTTGGCATTTAACTTCAGGCCGTGGCTCTGGCACCAGTTATTTGTTTCTGTGAGACCCTTCTGAAGGATATCTGTGTCAGATGTGTTTTCTACTATGGCGCCCAGTTTGCAGTCATCTGCAAACTTTGTCAGCCATAACCCTCCTGTGTTTGCTTGTACTGGAAAAGTAGATGCCAAACAAGAGTGGGCCCAGGACTGAGCCCTGTGGGACACCACTTGTGACAGGTTTTGAGTCTGACATGGCGCCAGCAACTCTGACCCTGTGGGTTCTGTCACTCAGCCAGTTTGCAACCCATCTTGTGATGTATGGGTTAACATTTAAGCTGATGAGTTTTTCAATGATACCCGAGTGGGGTATTGTATCGAAGGCCTTAGCCAGATCGAGGTAGGCTGTATGGACTGCCTTTCCCTCGCCAATGGCTTTGGTGACTGTTTCAAGAAGTCAACCAAGTTTAAACGGCATGATCTGCCTTCGACAAAGCCAACCTGGCCTGGATCCAAAGTCTGCAAATCTCCTATGTCTTTATTTATGAGGTCCATTATGATCCTCTCCATGGCTTTGCAGATAAGGCTTGTCAAGCTAATGGGCCGGTAATTTCCAGGGTCGGTGGAGGCACCGCCTTTGTGAAGTGGGACCACAGTTGCAGTGCGCCACTCCCTGGGTACGTATCCAGAGGTAAGACTTTGATTAAACAGCTGTCCTAGCTGTGGGTTTAATTCCTCATTGAGTGCGTGGAGCACACAGCCGGGGACACCATCAGGTCCCATGGATGCTGTGTTTTTGCTTTGCAGAGAGGAGTTCTCACTTGGGCTGGAGATGTTTGGGGGCTGCAATCGCTTGGTATGGATATCTCTCCTTTGGGGGGGGAGGGGGTGGAGAAGTTTGCACTGAACCTGTCAGCCAGTATGTTGGCAATGTCTGTAGGATCAGTAATCTTCACATCATTTTGAACTAGTTCTGAGCATATCTGGGAGTTTCCTCCTAGGTTTCTAACATAGCTAAAGAAGGCCTTATGATTGTCTTTTGAGTCTTTAGCTATTTTTCTCTCAATTTGCTTTGGATGATTTTATGAGAGCTCTTAGTTTTCTACTTATAGTGATCAAGGGTGTCTTACCTTTTAAGGATTTTGCTCTATCTTGTAGTAGCTTCCTCCTTTTATTGTAGAGTTTGTTTATGGCTGGGGTCCACCAGACTGGACGCTTGCCTTTGGTACTAAGAGTCTTTGTTTTGTTTGGGATTGCCTTATCCATGCAGTCCTGCAGGTGCTGGTAGAAGGCGTTTGTAAGTGATTCAGCGGCTTGAGTACTGTTTTCCGCTGGCTCGGGAGCCTTAAAGGAGACCACACCAGTCTTTAGAAGTGTGAAGTCGGCTTTTGAGAAGTTCTTTACTGTGGTCTTTTTTATTTCAGGTGGGGGTGGGATGAGGACCTCCAGCGAGATTGGTTTGTGATCAGATCTCACCAGTGAGGGGTATACTTCCGGTGTTGAACATTGTGCTCCCATGTTCGTGATGATGAGATCAAGTATGTTATCTCCTCTTGTGGGGATGGTGACTAGTTGTTCCATGGCATTTGAGTTTATGAATTCCAGGAACTTTTGGGCTAGGGTGTTTGGGCTTGAGTAGTGTTCCCAGTCTATATTAGGGTAATTGAAGTCACCTAGTATGATGGTGTTTGGTGATACATTTATCCCCTCTAGTGTTTTCAGGAAGGCCATGTGAGGTTCCTGAGTTTGTGAGGGTGGCCTGTAACATGCTACAATTTGCAGAGCAGTCTTGCCTATGGTTAATTGCACCTGGATGGTCTCCGATGCATCGTGCGTTGCCACCAGTCTTGAGGTGTGGGTGTCCTTGATGAATATAGATACCCCCCCCTCCTTTCTTGGTATTGTCCGGATTTTGGGGCCGGAACGCATGATATGAGGTAAAACCTGATAGCGCTGGGGTGCTCTCAGGAGCCTTGAACCAGGTTTCTGTCACAGCACAGACATCGATGTTCTCCATACTGAGAAGGGCCTCGAGTGCGTGCATTTTGAGATTGAGACTTCTGGCATTCATTGAGCAGCATTACCCTTAGTTTTTTTCCTTTTTTGTGTTCTAGGGTGGTAGGTTTAGAATTTGAGCCTTGCCTAAAAAAGGCACTATGGGGGTGGCAAGAGCCTTTGCCAATATCCGGAATCCCAGGGGTGACAGGTGCAAGCCGTCCCTTGCGAAGCAGCGTGGCTTGTCCAGCATGTCATCCCAGGCAGACAGATACTGGATCCCCTTTGAATGACACCAGTGTTTAAGCCAATTGTTAAAGCTGATCATCTTATCTCTGTATTCTGGCATGAGTATTCTACCATGAGTTTACTGTAAGTTTATGAGCAAACAGGACAGTTTCCTCTGCCCCAACAACAGGAAAAAATTCAAATCTCACATCCTTGGCAGCTGTAACTCAGAAAAGGTTGTCTACATGGTGCAATGCATCAAATGCTGGGCTTTTTACATTGGTAAGACAATAAATAAATTAAAGACTAGGATTAGTAGACACAACCGCAACATCCGATACGGTGCCTCATCCAACCCCCCAGCATCACGCTAAGAAAACACAGGGTCACATCATCTTCATATTTCACATTCTTGACAAAGTCAATGATCTTCCACTCAATGGAAACTTCAACAACCGTTTAGAGAAAAAAGAACTGGAGTGACAGATAAGGCAACAGGTCAGGAAAAATCTGCGTCTTAACATGACGTCTTTTATCCCAATCCTGAATCTTCGAAAATTTGATCATAAGAGATTCAAATAATTTCCCACCAGGACCTTTCAGACACAAGGTAACCAACTAAGTGATTCATATTAACTTCTGGTGAGACTTTTACCTTAAGACTTTTATACTTTCTTGTTTTTGGCCAGAATTTATTCTTATCCTATTAACTTCTGGCGAGTCTCCAACTTCTGGCTTAAGACTTTTGTTTTATACCGGCTTGGAAATTGCCTGAATTTACTTTTTATCCTATTAGCTTTTGGCTGTCAACTTTTCACCCTCTAGTTAAGCAAATTCCCCCACCACTATTATTTACATTCACAGACCGATGTCTTAGGTGTAATGGCTTCTCTCCTAATTGATCATGTTTGTTTGCTTTATTTTTATGGTGTATATGGTGTATATATATATATATATATATATATATATATTTATATATTTTTTTTTCTTGGTGTTTAATAATATATATATATATATATATATATATATATATATATATATATATATATATATATATTTCATTATTCACCTTTCCTTTTTTGATGATTTAGTTGGATTTAAAACCAAGGGCTCATTTTGAGGTAAATTAATGCTTAAGTGGTTATTCACTATTAGGCCAAGTCCATATTTGGCCGTGATTCTCTTCCCTGGTACTTTGACCTGAGATAGATTTACCTGATCTGACCTCAACCATCAGGAATATTTCTCCCCACATACAGGCAGGGCAAAGCAGTAGACTTTTGGGTGACCAATGGACTTCCATTCGAGAAGTTAATCAAACCTCAGATGCCTGCTTTGTATCTGAGCCCGTTTAATACTATGGAACGAAATGCGAAAAAGAGAGATTTCAACATCCGCACTAGTGAGTACTTGGTTACTCTCTGTGTTTCTTAAAAGTATGTTTTAAAAACAATGCAAGGTTTAAACTTCAAGCCCCACAAACTGCATTATCTAGGTGGTTGCCATTTCTTGTCTTGTGTCCCTCCCTCAGCAGCTACGCTACCTCATGGGTTCTGGTGACATTTCTTCACAACCCTAGCACTATTCACAATATTTTGGCCCTTAGTGTTTAAAGTTAGCTTTTTGGGACGTGTTTCATATGACCAGAAGTAAACGATTCTCACTACTGGCTCCCTCTTTTTATTCAACCCCGGTCCCATCTGTTAGCCCTTTCTAGTACTTTTTCACCAGTCAAAGCTCCAGTGTTAGAGAATTTTATAAGAGCAAAGGTTCTATACTTTTTTACATATTATATGTACTTTTTCATACATGTGAAGCCCAAAGTATTGGTCAACCTCTTGGTCACCACTGCTTGTTGTTACATAGTGAAGTACACCATGGAGAGCCACTTAGTTCTTTCTTATCCCTCCTTCCCCCTATTGCAAATTTTCCTTTTGGGCTTTTGGTACATTTTTATTGTGTACGTTTTTAATTTTATTTTATTTTAATTTGCAGCCTAAACACTCTCCAAAAACACCCTTTGCAGTCTGAGTAAAAGATAGTGAAATTAAGTCTGACAAGGGATATACGATTTCCTCTTTAAGCTCCATCTCTTGTTCAACCCAGGTACACTCCTTAAGCCCTTTTTTAGTATATTTTTAAAGAGATAAACATTTTACTCTTCTAGCTCCCTCTGTAGTTCAACCCTGGTACACTCTGAACGCCTTTTTTTTTTTTATATATGTTACATCAGGATAATTGTCGATTAAATAATTTTTGCTGTTTTCACAAAAATGGTTTGGCAGATTGGAAGAAGATAATTCAAAAGCGCTGCAGCACTTAGTTGACAGACTGGACAATCTTAATTTTTATAATTAATTTCTTGAAACTTAAGAACAGACTAAAAATAAGGCTTCATTGAATAGATAATATTAATATATCAAGATTTTTTTTACATATCACAGTTATGCTTTCACACTTGTTATCCTAAGGTTTAAGGTCTGGAAATGAAAACTCACAAACCCATTTGTTTGTACAGCTATCTATGAAAGCTTAAGAATCTTATGTTTCCAATCCCACCCACAAACACACAAAGGCAGTACCACCATTTCATAAGGGGTGGTTTCAGTAATCCTTAACCCTCCCCCTATGCATCCCTTAGATGAAATGGGCAGAACTGACTTTGGACACTCCTACTGTCAGTGTAATAAATACCTGAGCTGTAACCACATGTAATCAGTCTTCTAAGCAGTGCTTATGTGCCAAATAAAGGAACCCTTATAAAAAGGGTTGAGTGTTTATCTTTATTACAAGAACTGAGGACAACTCTTCCACCCAGCGGAACTAACTAGAACTGAGGAAGCATTGAGAGACCACTAGAGGGAGAAGACTAGTTTTCCTCCTCCAGGAGCAGCAAGTTGATCGATTTCACTTGTAATTTTGCTTTATCCCTTTGTGTTCTTTTTACAGCAAGGCTCCTCAACTTGCTAACCCAAAGACTAAGACTGAGAAGCTAACCCTACACAGAAACAGAAGGGTGGAAAGAAATTATGATTTTGTAAATCTCAGAATTTTCCCCAAGACTCTTATGGTGACACACACCATCTCCCCCCACCCCCACCCAAGGCAGAAGGGTGGACTTCACCCCAGAGGCAGATCACAGAATCAAGGGTTTTGAGGTCCTATTACCAAGAAACCTTTTTATCCCTCGTGAATGGTTGCCCGACTGCCACACACTGGAGGCAGTCAGCGGACCCTCATCTCTGCATTTTCAGTCCTGGCTAGCCATCAGTCACTTTCAGTGCAGAAGATAATCACCAGAGGCTATTTCTTTGCTTTCCCTCCAACAAACAAAAAGAAAATATCTGATAGTCCACCCAGTTAAAGGAAATTAGCAGAGGCAGAAGTGTCAAAAGTTGTTAGAAAAACGAGTCATCCAGGAGGTCCCTCCAGACTAGCAAGAATCCCGAGTCTATTAGAGATTCTTTTTGGTTCCAAAAAAAGACTGTGGACCTCGGGCCCATTTTGGACCTCAGACACGAATCAAGTTGTAAGACAGACAAAGTTGTTTATAGTTATGGTTCAGATTATTTCTCCTCATCTGAGGATGGCTGACTAGATGTGATTGATAGGCCTTCAGGGTTCCTACTACTATAGCAAGATAGCGAGGCTGTCCAGGAGGTTTGTACACTTTCGGCTGGGAGCCAGTCTCTTCCAGTTCACAGCACTGCCCTTTGGTCTCCCCAGGATGTTCAAATGCATGGCAGTGGTAGCAGCATATCTGAGGCTGCAAGAGTTCAGTGTGTTCCCCTACCTAGACAGCTGGCTCCTCACTGAATCCAACATGGATATGCTTATCCATTGCAGGGATGTCTTGCTGTCTTTTTCTCATCACTTGAGGATCATTTTAAACCTAATGAAAAGCCAGCTGATACTGACTCAGACAAAAGAATTCACAGGGCGACACCTGGATTCAACAACCTAAATTGCCATACTTCAAAATTAGGGGATCCTCTCACCTTGTCACCAAGCTTCTGAAGTCCTCTTTTCTTCAAGTCCCCTCAGCAATAGTAATTCTTCTACTGGAATCAATGGCTGTATACATTAGATCGGTTCCTTAAGCAAGATTTTACTTGATAGTATTGCAGTTGGCCCTCCCTGTCCAGTGGTCAGTGATACATCAGCCATTTCAGTTCCCCATATGTCTCACTGCAGTATGTAGGCATCATATTCTTTGGTGATTGACCCCCCCACTAGTCACATGGGGTTGACCTTTCACTTTTTCCACCTTCAGCTGCCATTGTTCCACGAACACCTTCCTTTTGGGATGGTGGAGACATTTTGAAGGGAAGATGGTTTAAGGGATGCAGACAATGACAGAGGCCTAGCTTCACATCACTGTCTTTGAGATGAGGGCTGTCCTCATAGTGTTGCAGAATTTTTAGGTCTCCTTCCCCAAGGGTGCAATATTCATTCAGACTGGTAACATGGCAGTGTTTTGATATATCAGCGGGCAAGGAGTAACTTGCTTATACCCATTATGCCAGGAAGTCTTGAGGGTGTGACAGTGGTCAATATCTTCCCAAAACCTTTTGGTGGAAACACAGATTCCAGAGAGTTCCAATGTCTTGATGGACAAACTGAGCAGATCTTTTCTTCTGCCTCATAAGTGCTCCATTGACCAGTCAGTGGCATCTATGATTTTCATTTGCTGTGACCTCTTCACATTCCACCTGAGCACTAAATGTAGCAGCTACTTTGTCCTGATCCCCTGAAAGAGACCATCACGAAAGGATGCTCTAGTCCACTGATGGTACCCATGGCTCCTTTACACATTTCCCCATATAACTAAGTTTCTGCTGAAAGCCATCAAAGCAGCATTGATTCTCATTGTTCCTTCGGGCCTTGGCAGGTGTAATTCTCCTTCTGAACTCATCTGAAACATCCTCCATGGGTGCTGGATCCCCTTCCAGACCTGTCTCACTCATCCAGCCAGCCAGCCTCACAGAGGCTTGAAAACTCTGAAATTAGCTACATGGTTCCTCCATTTCCAATGATGGCTAGGGATCTAGACCTCTCACATCAGTTATTCACATTTTAACTTCGAGAGAAAAAAACAAGCATGAGGAAAGATTACAAAAGTAAACGGAAGAGGTTTGCTTTCTGGGCTTTGTCTGAAAGCTTAGATCCTTTCTCTGCACCCTTACCTGCTATTCTGGATTTTCTGGTAGGGTTATTCCAGGAAGGTGCTTTTTTTTTTTTTTTTTTTTTGACAGTTAAGGTCCAGTTTCCAGGAAAACCTTAACTCCATTGTTGCTTTGCAACATCAGAGATCCATTTCCTCCCTGAGATATTACTTTGTTGCTTCAGGCCCTAACCCACCCTTTTGATCCAGCAGCAACATGTTTTACAAGTGGCCATCACATCAACTAGGTGAATTTGAGTTACAAGCCTTGCCTTGCAAACTTCCCGACTTTCATTTGCCATAAGGTTTATCTCTTCATACCTTCCTAATTTTCAACCAAATGTGGTCTCAGTAGCTGCTCTTAACCAGGCTATTAACCTACCTGTTTTCTTTTCAAAATTTTCTAATAAAGGGGAATATACCTTGCATTTGATGGATGTCCACTGCCAGTTATTCTACCTGCATCGTACCAAAGACATTAGGAAGACAGATCAACTATTTTTTTTCCTTATCAAAGATCAAATTGGGACATGGTGTTTCATATTTTCCAGGTGCCCCTCTAATTTATTGTATTGCATTTGTCTGTAAAGAAAAAGGCTTGCCTCTCAAACTGAGGGCCCATTCAGCTAGATTGGTGACAGTCGCCATTGTTTTCTTTGCTAGATTACTAGTAGATGAGATTTGTGCTGCAGCTATTTGGTCTACTGTTCACGTTGGTGTGTCATTATAAGCTAGACATGCAGTCTAGTTCCTGTGCATCCTTTGGCTCCACCATTCTTTGTAATGTCCTTCCATGAGACTACCATGGATTTTTAGTTACTGGGGAATCTGTCTCATCTGAGTCATATGGAATAGGCAACATCAGATATTAAAGTTACGTACTTACTATAATGCTAGATCCATTTTGTCTTTTTCCATCCGGCTCGTTCTTCCCTCCCTCCATCTCCCTTACCTAAATTGTCATGTCAATAGGGCCTTGTCATGTATGCAGCCTTGAACTGACTTTTTGCCTTTGTCATTATTTATATGCTGTTAAAATTATCTGCTGGTTATGTCAACCCTGTGTTTCCAAAGGTCAAACATTCCTCTTATGCTGTGCTGATGATGTCATAAGGCAGAAACATGCATGTCCACAGCTAGAGGGGTTTGGCTTTAATGGCCTGAAATTGTCCACAAATAGACTTAAAAATGAAAGTAAAAGAAAAAGTAATGGACATTCTGAATTGCCATTTAGCTGAAACACCTGATATCCTTAAAGGGTGATTTGCATATATCCCATGAGGCCTCTGTTAGTTGGGATATTTTGTAGACACCCTAATGTTTATGGATATCAGCTGGGTATGACAGCCCTGTGTTTCCAAAAGTCAAACATTCCTCTTATACTGTGCCGATGATGTCATAAGGCAGAAACATGCATGTCCACAGCTAGAGAGGTTTGGCTTTAATGGCCTGAAATTGTCCTTAAATATACTTCAGAATGAAAGAAAAAGTCATGGACATTCAGAATTGCCATTTAGTTGAAACACCTAATATCCTTAAAGGGTGATTTGCATATATCCCATGAGACCATCACACAATGTATCACACAGAAGTTTAGCTTTGCTAGATTTTTCTTTTTGTGATTTTTAACCACTTGGTCATGGACATTCTGAATTGCCATTTAGTTGAAACACCTGATATCCTTAAAGGGTAATTTGCATATATCCCATGAGGTCCCTGATGCAAGAGGTTTAAGGTATCACACATTTAGAAGTCTAGCTTTGCTAGATTTTTCTTTTTATGTTTTTAACCAGTTAGTTATGTGTGTGACCTTTTTACTCTTTGTTTTAGTTTGTTAGTTGGGATATTTTGTAGACACCCCTAATGTTTATCAGCTGGGTATGACAACCCTGTGTTTCCAAAGATCAAACATTCCTCTTATACTGTGCTGATGATGTCATAAGAAGGCAGAAACATGCATGTCTATGGCTAGAGGGGTTTGGCTTTAATGGCCTGAAGTTGTCCATAAATAGACTTAAAAATGAAAGTAAAAGAAAAGTCATGGACATTCAGAATTGCCATTTAGCTGAAACACCTGATATCCTTAAAGGGTGATTTGCATATATCCCATGAAGCCTCTGATGCAAGAGGTTTAAGATATCACACAGTTAGAAGTCTAGCTTTGCTAGATTTTTCTTTTTTAATCAGTTGGTTATCTGTGTGACCTTTTTACTCTTTGTTTTATAAGGTATTAGGTACAAATGAACAAACAATCTGACATATTGTTGGGATAAAAGGAAGTTATGGGTAGAGGAAGAGCCTGAGCCTTTGATTCAAGAGGTTGAAAAAGCACTGCGGTTGAATCCAGTCAGATAAAATAACCTGTTTGCTGAGCACAGATCTCTGATTTATGTTAAGTGCATACCTTTTGTTTAAAGAAAAGCAGAGGAGGTCTCCAGATAAATATAAAGTTAAAAAGATGAGCCACTATTGAGCGAAATGTATCTGTTGGGGGCCAGGTAATGCGTAGTCCTTGGCCTTTTGTTTCAAGTCATACATGTCATGATGACACTGCAGTTTAAGTTCATACTCCTACTCCCTGAGGGGAAGCAATGCAGATTTCCTTTCTTAAACTATATAAACAAACACAAACGACTGTAAAAACAAGGAGAGAGAGACGTATGTTCACAAGTACCTAGAAAACAAGTCTTTTATTCCTTATATTCTCTCTCTTGTTTTTACAGATTTCCTTTCTTAGTTTAGAAACATTATTTCAAAGGAATCTAAGAGTAGATTGCTTTGGCTTCTGCTATCAATAATGAAAACAGTTTGCTGAGATTCAAAGACAAACTGAAAAATTAAAAATACATATATATATATATTGAATGCCTTCTTTGCATAAAGACTAACCAGCAGCATTTTCTTATTTCATGCTTCCCTGTGGATCATCATTGTTCTATTAATGTTGTCAGATATTTTTCTCCTGTCCACAAAAGATCCATTTCTGTCAAATCTGGCAACAGATTTGACATTCTCATGGTTTTAAATTAAAATGGGTCTTTATGAAGCTGGGTCTGAAGGGTTTTTACATTCCTTGGGTAATACAGCCACCACAGCTTTCTTCAAAGATATTGGCACTTCCCCATTTTAAAGTACTGTTGAACAACAACTTTCAGGTCTTCATTACTTTTTTCCCTCCTAGCTTCCAAACTTCCACAAGAGTACCATCTGTTCCTGGAAACTTCCCTGTTGATTTATACATCACCATTTTTATCTCATCTCTTCCTATCATAACTATTAATTGTTGAGCCTCATCTCCCTCTAACCTTGGCATAATTAAGTCTACCATAAATATTTTAATATATGCCTTTTCTTGGTTTCCACATTCCTTTGCTTTATACAATTTCCATAAAGTTTCCTAAATATCTGTAATACCTCTATAGCATATTTGATTATTTTTCTTGGTAAAGGCTTCCTACGTTTGGCAACAACCATTTCTACTTGAGGGTGTCTTGAGTTGTGCTGAAAGTTTTTGTGCATTGAAGTTGTTCAAAAACAGTTGCTTTACAGCAACTTTTCTAAACTGGTGTATATTATCCAAATACTTTTATTTTCCCCTTAACACTCTGCAGTTGCTCTTTTTCTGTCAGATTCCCCTCACGCTGCAATACTTAAACCTTTGTCAGACCCTCTAAGTAATTAATATTACTTTTCCATATCTGTTAATCATTTATTTCTCCTCTATTTTTAAACTCCTATTTTTCATTTTGTACTGTTTCACTGGGGCACTGTGATTTAAAGTCAGTGCAGAATGGCTGATTTGGGGCCTGTGCACCTCACTAAAAGACACTGAATAAACTAGCATGAGGAAACAATGTTGTGTAGCAGGTATATTCAGACAAATGTGGTAGGGGCAGTTAAGACTTGAGCAGATGAGGGAACCGTAACACACCACCATTGTTTCAGCCAATGCCTCTCAAACAACCTTTCCAACAGTGTTAGTGGGGATGCTTCCCTGAGGACTGGAATGTGGTGAGACAGTTGTTCAAACAGGAGTGGACTTAATAGAGTGCAAGTACTTGCCCCATAATTTTTCAAGCTGTAGACACCGAGACATCAGTTTTCACAGACTGTAAAGCATAGTCGAGGAGTACTTAAAATTGGATGTAGTCTTTTAAGCTGAAAACCAAAGCCATTCACATCTGAATTAAGTACCTTAAAAGAACAAGTGAATCAGCTCTCTCGTCATTAATTTTATGAGGGGCCATTGTAAGTGATTTGGTAAAACACTTCTCCAGAAAATGTATATAAAGGTTCTAACACTGGGTCAGATTTAACCCTTTACGTATCCCCCCCATTAGTTTTATTCATAATATTTTTGTCTTGTACTCAGATAGGAACTACATAATATGACACCTGCTTCTAAAAGATATTTTTCTATAGCTTTAAATGAGGATGCAATTGTAGTAGTATTTAGTGTGTGAACCAGTTTCAATTTAACTTTCATAAAGGTTTAGGTATTACTCCTGTAGAAATGTTATTTTTAGCAGACTAGCAAAGCATGGTTCTTGATCATTATGATAAAACTTCTAGAGCAGTGATTGATAGAGGCCTAAATTACCAAATTTATATGGCACAGTAGCATTCTGACCCAGAAATAGATTGAGGACTTAACTAAAGGTATTGCAGATGTCTTTATTTCGGTACTGACAAATTTTAGATAAATTTAGGTCCATGATGACTAAATGTGGTTACAGTGCTTTCAGTACCTTTAACTGCTGTTTCTGGTTGTGTTTCTACAAGACCATCATAGTTAAGAACCCCAACCTTTTCCTGATGATAAAAAAAGCCATGATTCAAGATGCTTACCTTAGTGAGGCGTTTCTCATTAGGTCTCAGTCTCAGTAGGTACTGCAGCAGTTAGTGGAAACTGGGAAACCAGTACAGTACATTTACATTAAACAGTGATGATGATACTGATCAAGGTATTTCAGTCTGTAGGTCCCCTTTGGTGTGTCAGGTGAAATGTGTTAAGATGATGCTGTTTGGCATTAGTGGTGTGGTTTGCCTACCCCATATCTACCCCCTCCCCCAGTATTTGCACCCCTGAGACAAAAGGGAGTTCAGAATTATCTTTTAACTGGAGTACTAGTGGAAATTTGGATTCCCTGGAAACATTTCATCTGATGATGTCAATTTTTATTCTGTCCTCAACTGATGGGTTCAAATCCGATCCCTCGGATCCAACTCGGCAGTTGCTAAAGCTAGTGGCAACTAAAAACTCTCGAGCTTCTCTCTTACCCACCATGCACCAACCCCAAGTACCTCAGATCTCGTTTGCCACTATCAGTGAAAGATGTGGTCTGCCAATTACTCTCAAAAATTTTCAAAGATGTTAAAAATTTCTGTTTTCCTTCAGCTTTATTAGCAATTACTTTTTCCCTTACTTTTATGTTACTGTACATATTTCTTGAATACTATTGTTAGGATTTTTCCTCTGGCCTCTTACCTGCTTTTTCCTACTTTAACGTTAGGTCTTATCTACCATTGTTGGTAGTATGTTTTCTTTCTCCTTACCCTGTCTTTCAAAAATCTAGTAGTAGAATTTTGTTTTTTCCCCTTCTATCTGTTATATTTTGAAATATGGAGGAAGAAGGGCCTGCTGGCTTTATAAAGTGTTGGCATAAGCTTCCATTATTGGATGCCCACACGTTATGTGTATATTGCTTAGGGCCTCTTCATTTGCAGGAGGACTGCTCGATATGCCTTGGGTTCAATCCCAGGGCTCTGGTCAAGCTCAAAATTAAGTTGATTCTGAAAGGACTCTTACCATCTTTATTCAGGGAGGCTATATCTGGAGAAAAGTTTCCCAAATTAAAGTCAAAACAGCCAAAATCAAGTTCTCCAAAGCGTTCCTCTTCATCTTCAGAGTCTTTTAGACAAAGGTCAAAAAGAGATCCAACTTCACCTTTGTATCCAAAAAAAGCTGAAATTGTCTGATCTGCCATCCTCTGATCCAAGTAAATTAAAATTAAGTGATCCCACTACCTTGGATCTGAGACAGTCCTCATCATATATGGCTGTAACTAGTCCTTCTACTTTTATTATAATGCAAAAGACCAAATATTCACCTTCAGTGGCTCCATTACCCTCTAGGGTATCTTCCCTTTTTTGGATAGACCCAGGTCCCCTTCAGTCTTGTCTGCCCATTCTTCCTGGAGTCTTACAGAAGAAGGTGTGTAAAGAGTAGTGAGAAAAATTCTCTCAGCGTAGGGTCAGATGGGTGTCTCTTTGGTTCCCACCACTCTGGGTCAAGAAGTCCATTCCACTGCTATACCCCCACTACAAGTTCCTCGTCTCACTCTTTTAGTAGTGTCAGAGTCCCTGGTTCATAGTTGTCCAGATCCATCTGTCTCAGATCTGATGATTATCTTATCCTTGGATCCTTGAATTATCTTATCCTGGGATCCGAAGATTACTCTGAATGCTCCAATCCTGTCTGATCCAAAAAACTCTCTGAGTCAAAGCTTCCCTGTTGGATCCAAGTGTTCCAGTCGACTTCAGTTCTTTGGTAGCCATTTCTACACCTCAGAGCCTCAGCACTGGATAGCTTGGCTTTGGCTTCCACCTCAGGATTTTGCCCTTGGAGTGGGGGAGGCTGCAGTCCAAAAGCTTGCCTTTTTGGATCAGAGGTCTTCCCTTTCTCTGGGACGATCTGCCTTTGAGGCTTTGAAGAACATTTTCTCTGCCTCAGCAGAATGGATGGATCCAACCCACTCTGATTCTAAATCTTCAACCCTGACGTCTCTGTTCAGAGTTTCACCAAGTCTTTCCACAGGGACAGCAAGTACCAAGATCCCAGGCCTCTCCACAGGGAATCTTGATTTCTTCTTCCGATACTTCCCCAGAACATCCCACATAGGAGATCCCTAAGAAGAAGACATGCAAGAGGAAGCACCTGGACTCACCATAGGAGTCTGTCACTGAAGATACAGATTTTGATGAGGGTGAAGGGTCCCCATGGTCAGCTCCTGAAGATGTCTGATTTGGGGACATCCTAGAAGAGAAGTGGCTGAACAACCAGCAACCCTTAATCTGAAGAGTCTGTATTCCTGGTGGCCTTCAGTACTGGCCTCTCTACCTCCTGTGTAACTCCGTCCGCCAAAGAGCTCATTGAGTTGATCTCTTGTCGAGCATGGAAGGAACTTGACACTATTGACCCTATACCTTGGAGACCAGATAAGATTATGGCACCACCTGTAGAGAAGCATTTTTGAGTAAAGAGGTGCCCATTGATGTCATGGTTGTAGCAGCAGTCATCAAATGTAACTTGCTGAGGAGAGTTCCACTGTCCACCCCCCCCCCAACAGGGAGTCTCAGGTGATGGACAGATTAGGGAAGCATGTCCATGCTTCAGTGACCTTCGCTTAAAGGTCACTGAATTATTTGGCACATTTTACAAGACTTGAGGGTTTTGATTAAGGAGTTGTCAAATAGCCTCTCAGGAGCCATTTCTTATCAAGTTTAATCATCTGTGGCTTCTCAGTTGGCTAACCTGCAATCCATTTCCAATTCTTCTATGAGATTTGTTGCACTTTTAGCCGAAGGGACCTCAAGCACAGTGAATTCAGGCATTTCCATTAGGAGGCATGCCTGGATATGCTTAGGTGATTTTGTGGAGCTGTTCAAGTCTTCATTCATCTATTCCCTTTGATGGCACTTCTTTTTTTGGCCCCAAGTTAAAGGACACACACTATCCAGTTGTGAAAAGGATAGAAAGCCCCTGTGTGCCATGGGCGTATGTTTTTCGAGCCCTCATAGATACAGGAATCAGCGAGGTAGTCAAATGATATGGTTCAAGAAGTCTCAGGGTCCATTCCAGGGCACACATGGAAGAGATTCCCCCAGAGGCAGTGGAGGGAACTCTAATGGACACCACCCATGTGGCAGAGGTGGCCTGCAAAACTAGGGGTCCAGATAATCTGTCTTTGACAGACCTTGCCAGCGTTCCTGAAATAAGGCCCGATTGCCCACCTCTGGAGGCAGTCTGAAGACATTTATCCCTGCAGCAGGGAGCCTGGCTAGACTTAACTAAAGATACTTGGGTGCAGAGGATTATTTCCAGAGGTTATATAATTCCCTTTTCCCTTCCTCATCCAAACGCAAGAAAAATCCCTGGTGTTTTACCCAGTCAGAGGAAATAAGCAGCAATTCAAATTCAAAAGCTGTTAGACAAATAGTCATCTAGGAGGTCTTACCAGACCAGATGGAATCCGGAACTTACTCAAGGTTCTTTTTAGTGCCAGAGAAAACGGGGGACTGGAGACCAATTTTGGATCTCAGCATCTTAAACAAGTAATTTCAACAAACCAAGTTTCGAATGGTCACAGTTTAGTACATTCTCTCATTTCTGGGCAAGGACGACTGGATGTGCTTAATAGACCCTCAGGATGCGTACTGTCATATCAAGATGATCAAAACAGTCTAAGAGCCAGTCAGTACCAGTTCTGCCCTTTGTTCTCACCACAGCCCACAGGGTGTTTACCAAGTGTATGGCAGTAATAGTAGCTGACCCGAGACTGTAAAGGTTCCGGGTGTTTCCATATCTAGATGACTGGCTCATTTCTGCTCCAACCATGCATCAATTGTTGAGGACAACAGACCAGGTTCTCCAGACTTGCTCTCCTCTTGGGATAACCATAAACTACAAAAAGTCCCAACTATAACCACCTCAAACTCTAGAATTCATAGGGACAGTTCTCAACATAAAGTCAACTGTAGCTTCACTACCACCCTCAGGAGCTCAGACCATAAGATCACAGGACAGAAAGATAATATGCAGTACCATGATTTCAGCTCACCTGGTCCTTCGAGCTCTGGGATCAATGGCAGCAGTGATAACATTAGTACCTTTGGCCAGATTTTACATGAGAATACTTAAGTGGATGCTAGCCACACAGTGGTCAATACTTTACCAACCCATCTCTTATCAAATACGAATCACTCAGACATGCAAGAGAGATGTTAGGTGCTTGATTCGATCAGGTCAAGTTGTACAAGGACGTCCATTTAGATAGGGCTCATCAAAATAATATTGAACGGACCTGAATCTGATACTTACTCAGTCCCCCTTTGAATCAGCAGCTACATGTGACCTTCATACCTCTCACCTGGAAACATCAAAAATCTGAACAAAGGCCCATGAAAACTAGATACAAATACATGCACTGATTAACATAAAATTTGCATACATAATTATGTAACCCCACCTACTCCGGTGGAATTGTGGGATATCAACTTTTAAATGCAAACTGAAGAACAGACTGCCAAAATATGGCCCCAAACCCAGACCCTGTAGTAAATGGTAACCCCCTTTTTTTTAAATGTGTAGAAATGATGTTCACTGGGAAGGGAGAAGATGATTAACCTTAGGATTTTGTTTTTGGTGACTTGTAGTATATGGGTTTTATGGTAAAAGTAGGACATTTAATGGTAGGTAATGTTCTAATCTTAGCAAAAGAATATTAGTTTGCTAGGACCTCCAAAAGTCATTCTCCATGGGATACTGATCAGTGGCTTAGCTACAGTTTGTGCTGCTCAGGGCTGTCTTTAAGTATGCCACCCTTGCCCTGTTCACAAAATCATGGTTGAATGGGACCTTCCCATACACAGCTCTTCCCCGCTGCAGCCATTCCAGTGTCCCATTACTTGGTTGTTTCGCCCCATTTACCATAAACACTGTAATGTGCATACTGCTTTACTTTTACAATGATTCGGATTTCATTTAAAAATTTTGTTTTACATTTTACAGCACAAACACTAATAGACATCTGCTAAACAAAGCAATGCAGTCTCGCAATGAAAACAGACTTAGCATTAAAACTTCTCTGCCCTTGAAACAGCATTGAAACCCACATTCAAAGAAAATGCATCTGGCCAGTGGCAGATAAAAATTACCTTTGGGCTGTTTTCAAATCCTAGGCCCCTTGCACACGAAACATACATGTGTTCTTTGATACACCTTCCTGATTTTGTATTAAATTATATTTCTTCTATAATACAGTAGAGTTGCTAGAGAGCACTTTAAATGTATTATTTTGAACATACTCCAGTAAACAATGAAACAAAATGCATGAAACAGTAATGACAAAACTGCCCAATTCAGAACATTTCCATCATAAAAGTTTACTCAAACTTCTACAATTCACCAGTATCGGTAAGTATGCACAATCTCTGCAGAAGTAAAAATCATCTAAATAATTCCACATTAAAGAGATCTGTAACTGGTCGGCCGTTGTGGTGCAGTGGTTAGCATTGCCGCCTCACAGCAAGAGGATGTTCTTCGTGTTTCACTGTTGCAGTCATTACATTTGGGTAATCTGCTTGCAGGTTGCCCTTAGTCAGTCTGATTAACAAAGTCTTGGATCCTGCGTCGGTTGCTGTCCCTTCTTCCATGACATCAGGTTGTTGGGTATAAAACATGCAGCCGACACCATTACATCAGTCTTTCTTGCCATACGGTGTCTGAAGCAGAAGCAGTTTGCAAGTGCCGGTCGGCCGACTCCTGAAATTTTCGTTTTCGAGTTTCAGAACCAAAGTCTTCAATAAAGCTAAGTACCCCGTTAGGGAAATGTTTTCTTGCTCCTTACTGATGTCAGTAAAAGTTAATAATTGCATTATTTGTGGAAAGCAAATACCTCATAAAGATTTTCATTCATACTGTATTCCTTGCATAGGCCCTGACCACGACGTACCTTGCTGTCGGTTTTGTGCTTTATTTAATCAGCGCACTATCCGTCATCTGTATATTTTTGCCTCTAAATATTTCGGTTCTCAGTTTAATTTTCCAGAATTGTCATCGGTTAGCCATCCGACTACCGGAATTCCAAAAAACCGCAAAGTTAAAGACAGAGACAGGCCGCTGAGGTCCAAAACTGCCAACGACGCTTCTCCTAAGCCAGTCTCCAGTTCGCTGGTACTCAGTGAGGCACTTTCGCAGCCCCTGATACCCACTACTTCTGATTCGCAGGCCTCTACTGAGACCCAATCGGAGTCCGGTATTCCGTGAGATGCTTCAACTGTGGAACCCATGGATGTCTCTACCTTGGATGGGTCCGGAGCCGCTGTACAGTCACCGGCTTCTGAGGGTGTATTCAGGCCTACGGACTTGCATATTAAATTGATGCCTCCTTCATTACTTAGGCCTAAATATCGATCCATGTCTAAAAAACCAACGCCCGGACCACATGCTCGGGCCTCTATGCCTAAAAAACAAATGATAAGAATGGCTGAAGATCAAATCACTCTAATCGGGGGTAGCCAACCCCCCCCTTCTAAGAGGCCTAGGACTGAGGTTGATTATGAATCTTCTGATCAAGATTCTGTTTTTTCTGACTCTTCTGATGACCTGGATTTGTCCTTACCTACTTATGAGGATTCTGATGCAGGGGACTCTTACATACTCTAAGGGAGCATTTCCACTGGGAAAGCCATGATTTTTCTGATTCAGAAAAGAGGCTTAGGGATTTCCTTCTCCTACCTCAGCATAGGCCTTTAGCTATTCCTCCTGTACTAGACATTGTTGTTGATGCTTTCTCGGAATCTAGTTTGACCCCTGATTCCCTGCCTCCTGCTCCCAGAAAACCTGACACATACTACAGGGTCCCTGAGTCCCACAAGTTCCTTTTCAAAAACCTTATTGCAGATCCAGAGACTATTTCACAGGGCCCCAAGGGCATTAAGGCTACTTCTGCTAAAAATCCTACCCCTTCTGATAGAGACTCCAGGGAACTGGATAGATGGGGTAAGAAGGTTTACACTTCTGCAACCTTGGCCATTAGGGCTTTAAACTGCCAGTTTCATATGTTAAAATATCAGCAACATGTTATTGGACTGCTTAAACAGAAAATGATGTTAATTCCTGACTGTGTGGAAAATAAAGAATTACAGGATTTAATGCATTCTACCGAACAAGTTGGAAAATATAAAAATGAAGCTCCACAAAGTCCAATAAAACATCCAGTGGATAAGCAAAAATTACCAACGAAGTAAGGTTTATTTGCAAGAACAGACTAACAAATACAGACTAAGCACACAAACGCTTTTGCCAACAATCCGGCTTCATCAGAGTCATTAATTAACACAAACCAATGCTTTTTAAACAGTAACATCCACCACCATTGGTTAAACATACCACCCCCCAACCAAAACAATAAAATTAAAATAAAAATCTTTCCTTTCCTTAATACATATTAATAAATAGTACTATACATTAATATTACTTAAAATAATTTAATACAACTCCTTTCCTTAATACATGTTAATATTAATACATATAAATAAATAATAATATACGTAAAAACTCCTAATAATATTAAATACAACATACCTACCAAAAAATAAAATTCTTGATATCCTAAATAATTAACTATAAAAATGTACATCATTAATAAATGCCATAGGTATAAAAATTGATATTAATAAAATTTCAAATTTGTTGAGATCTGAGTTTTAACATAGGTTTCAAAGAAACATGGTCATTTAAGCCTGGAGGCCTACAGGCATCTAATCTGATCTGCCATTCTGCCTCCAATGCCCCCACCTTGTTAACTACATCTCCACCTTCCCCACAATCCAACACACGACCAATAACAAAAAATACAAATTTAGTGAATTCTGTACATCTCGTGCTGTGCAAATAAAGTGCATTGTGCATATCTTTCTTTTTAATAGACCTCATGTGTTCAGCTACCCTATCACGTAACCTCCTTATAGTCTTGCCTACGTAGTAAGCATCACAGGAGGTACAGGTAGCTAAGTAAACCTAATTCTTTGTGCAACAATTACATTGTCCAGGACATGGAATAGTGTATTTATACCCACTAACACAGACGTATGAACTCTCATTCACAAATCTACACCACCCGCAAAAGCCACATTTCTTCATAATAGACTTATAATTTTTCTTACTTTTCTTTTCCAAAATTCCCTTCAAATTCTCTCCCCTACTATACACGACTACTGGCCTTGAACCCATAATCTTTCTGATCTCTTCACTCAGAGAGAGGTTCCAAACTTCCTTCACAATTTCAATAATTTCAGGCGTCCTGTGATTATATTTCAGCACTAATCGTACTTCCCCTCTTGTTTCTGTTACATCAGCTTGCTGTTCCTCAACTAGTGTTACTCTTGTAAGTAAAATTGGGGCATACTTAACACCCCTTTCTTTAAGCACATCTCTTTTCACACTGAGCAACAACTTCAAAGGATACCCACGATCCAAAAACATACCAATAAGTTTAAATAGTTCCTCTTTAAACACTACCTCATCACTGACCAGTCTAGATGTTCTTACCATTTGTCCTTTAATCAATCCCTTTCGCTGATGGAAAGGATGACAACTTGTAAAATGCAACAAAGAGTTTGAATAGTTCTCCTTTCTATAAATATTGCTTGCAAAACCCCCCTCATTTTTGCAAATGGACAAATCCAAATAATTAATCACATCCTTATGCCAGTGAAATGTGAATTTCAAAAAATTCGTTGTTTTCCCCAAGAATTCAATAAACTCATTAACTGTTAACAGATTCTTCATCCCCTTTCCATAGAATCAGTATGTCATCTAAAAATCTGTTATACATAAGTATATTTTCTAAATACCTGTTAGATGCCAAGATGTGCTCTCTCTCCCACGTCAGCAAAACTGCATTTGCAAAAACTGGTGCACATTTAGCACCCATGGCAACCCCTAAGATTTGTTGAAATATTTCACCTTCAAAAGAAATAAAATTATTCTTCAGAACCACCTCCATTAGTTCCAACAAAAAATTGGCCTTAGGTCCTTCAATTAAGCCACTTTTAACCATTGCTTCATAAAACATATCCAGTCCTACCTGTTGTGAGATAACTGAAAAAAGATTTACAACATCAATTGTAAGAAACCCAAAATCACAGTCAACATTCTTTAAATTCTTAAACCTTTCTAGGCAGTGCCATGAGTCCCTTATAATATGCTCAACTGCATTTATCACTGGTTTAACTGAAATGTCAATAAATGCTGCTAGGGTTTCTGTCTTGGATCCCTTCGCTGACACTATAGGTCTAAATTGCAACCTATCCGCCCCTTTGTGCACCTTTGGGATTCCAAACAAAGTCGGGATTTTTGGAAATTTTACTGTTAAAAAATCATACTCAACTTCATTTATGTTACCCTGAAACAGTGCATCATATAAAAAAACATCAATTTTGGAATATGCCCTGTTAACTTCACTCCTTGAGACAGTCGCATATGTTTCATCCCTATTAAGAAGTGCAGAAATCTCAGAAATATAGTCAATTTTTGTCATTATTACCATCCCTCCTCCTTTGTCCGGTTTCATATACCTATATTGACCTGATTTTTTAAGGGAATCTAACAACTCCCTCTCCTGGGTTGAAAGATTGTCTTCAAACACATAAACACTATTTAACTTTTTCCTTATCTGAGTTTCCACTAATCTTTCAAACCCCAACACTTCTGGGTGGAAGGGTGGAATAAAAGTACTTTTCCTTTTTAAGATATTTGTACCATGGCAAGTATTCATAATAACATGCTCTGCATCTCTTCCCTCAGTAGCAAAAAACATTTTTAGATGCATTTGTCTAGTAAACATTTTCAATTCCAACAAAGTCTTGGCTATGTCCAGTTTAAACATTGGTACAAACTTAACCCCTTTTGAAAACACATCAAAATGCCCATCACTTATAGTTAAGTCAGTATAGTTATAAATACAATAACCTTTTTTCTTCAACAACTGATGATTAGCACCTTCTATGACTACTATACCACTGTTCTCACTATTTAATTGCACAACACTAATTACATCTGTAACTTTTTCACAAATCTTCTCCACCATCCCAGTGGGATTTAAACAAGAATCATTCACATTATTCATAATTGCATTTTCATCCTCAATATGAAAAAAACTTGCATCAACATCAAACCAAACATTATTACTCAGATCAAAAACATTTTCATTAAAAACATTTTCATTAAAATTTGTTGTTCCAGCAGAAAAGTTTTTCCCATGAATCAATACCTCCCCCTCCTGTTGACTCTCCCACCCTGGTTGTAATTCCCCTGCATTTCCCCCACACTCGTATCCCTGTTGCGGAGCCTCTCCGACCTCCGAGGCCCACTCTCCACACCTAAAAAACCATCTATATTATCAACATGTTCATCAACAAAATTCACCCCATCAGTGTGTACCTCCTTAAATACATTTTCATTGTCAACCCCATAAGTCCGTTGTTTAAACCCAGGAGGGTATGCACATTTATTTTTATAGTCTGCAATGTCTCTTTCTAACTTTTTCTCTTTTGTTACTGAATTTTTCATAACAAAGGATTCAATGTTCCTCATAGCCCTTTCAAAGTTAATTTTGTACTGTTCAAATAGCAAGTCAGTTGTAATACTCACATACAGGCGTCTTATTTCTTCCTTCATTTTACTTAGCTTGTTATCATTATTGCGAATAATGATATCCAGCATGTCCATTCCAATCTTATTAAACAACTCCACCAGCTCAGAAAACGCCGACGAACCTTCCTCAATTCCCATGGGTCTCTTCCACAAACGAAGACCCTTGGGAACCTGATTCAGCTCCTTAGATTTAATTAAAAACTTTGTGTCCAGTTGTATCGCTCGAAATTTAGTGCATAACTTCTCGTATGCAACAATTTGTTCCCTTAAACACGGCATCATCACCAACCTGTTGTTCGTGCCATCCATTTCACCATGAAGAGGTGCATCAAACCAGGAAGTAAGATCAAAACGAACTTCCTGTTCTCTCCCATTCGGGACCGCATTGGTTACTTCACCAAATCCATTCCGCTGTTGAGAACCAGCAGCGTTAGCATAAGTTGTTCCCCTAGTACGTTGCCCTAAAGGAATAGATAATTTTTGCTTATCCACTGGATGTTTATTGGACTTTGTGGAGCTTCATTTTTCTTTTTGCTGTCTGCCCTAGTGGGTGTTTTGGTCTGCATTCTTTTCGTGACAAAGTTGGAAAATATACTTTGCAATGTGTTTTTTTGATTCATTAGAGGCCTTCTTGCAGGGCTGCTGTTACTGGGTCTGTGCTCAGAAGGCATGCTTGGCTTAAGGAGCAATCTTTGCCTGATCATGTTAAAGCTAAATTGTTGGATGCTCCTTTAAATCAGGACCACCTGTTTGGCAACAAGGCTGAGGAAGTTCTTAAAAAGATGGAAGATAAAGCTAAATCTATGCAAACTGTTAAAGATTTTTTTTACAAGTTCAGCCTCCTAGATTTAGTAGGCACTGGCCCTCTAAGAACTGGTCCTTTCCAGCCCCTTCCAGGTCTTCTCAAGCCAAACCCAGACACAGCAAAAACCCCAGGTTTCAGTCCCAGGGGACTCACAGAACTAAGCCGTGGGGGGCCTCCACTTCCAAGTCTGGGAATAATAAGACTCCCCCTATGGTAAACTGTCTCAATGACTTCCTTTTAAAATTTCCAAGCACTTATCTGACTGCCCCTTTGGGGGGAAAGATTGCTCTTCATGCAAAGAATTGGGAACTCATTACCCAGGACAAATGGGCTTTAAATATAGTGTCCAAGGAATACAGATTTCACTTCCACATGTTGCCAACACCAAGTGGGTGGCTGGACCTACCCCCAAATCAGTGGGCAGAGGCCCAAAAACAAGTACTTTCTCTCTTAAGCATGGGGGCTATTCAACTGGTACCAGAAGAGGAAAAGGGACAAGGTTTTTACTCGAGACTTTTCCTGGTACCCAGAAAAGACAATTCGTGGCATCCTATCCTGGACCTGTCTACTCTAAACACCTTTTTGGAGATTCCAAAATTCAAGATGCTGACTCTTTAATTACTTCCTATGCTAGGCAAAGATGCCTGGTTGGCAACACTAGATTTAAAAGAAGCATACCTGCACATCCCAATCAGGGAATCTTGCAGAAGATACCTACACTTCAAAGCAGGCTACACGCACTATCAGTTCTCTGCACTGCCCTTTGGCTTATCAACTGCGCCCAGGGTATTCACAAAGTGCCTAGCTCCAGTTATTGCATTTTGCAGGCAAAGAAATATTCAAATATACCCATACCTGGACGATTGTCTAATTCAGGCAGAAAGCCAGAACATAATTTTGAATCATCTGGCCTTTGTAAAAAGGGTTCTAACTTGTCTGGGGTACACCATAAACAAAAATAAATCACAACTGGTACCCTGTCAACAAATTATATTCTTGGGAGCAAGCTTGAATACAACTTCCCAGATGGCTTGCCTCATGCCAGAAAAGCAAATTCATTTGACAACCTACTTCAAACAAGTGGCCACATAAGCCCTGCTATCTGCAAGACAAATACTGAAAGCCTTGGGGTTCATGGCCTCCTGCATTCTTCTAATTCCATATACAAGACTGCATATGAGGAATCTACAGTGGTATCTAAAAAGCCTATGGTGTCAACATTCTCAAAACCTAGAAACAATGATTCCTATTATACCTTGCCTACGCCTAGAGTTCCTTTGGTGGGCAGAGGCCTGCCACCAAAACAAGGGACTACCTTTCACACCACCCCCTGCCACCCAAACCCTAACAACAGATGCATCAGACTGTGCATGGGGGGCTCACCTGGCAGGGAGGTGCATTCAGGGCAAATGGAACCCAAGTCAAATGCACCTGCATATCAATCAAAAAGAAATGTTAGCTGTACAGAATGCTCTGACAGCCTTTGAGGACCACATTCTTCCAGGACAACTAATGGTAAAGACGGGCAACACCACTGTTATGTGGTACATAAACAAGCAGGGGGGTACACATTCTTACCCCAGCTG
This sequence comes from Protopterus annectens, assembly GCF_019279795.1. Classification (NCBI taxonomy): domain Eukaryota; kingdom Metazoa; phylum Chordata; order Ceratodontiformes; family Protopteridae; genus Protopterus; species Protopterus annectens. The sequence goes on along the minus strand of NC_056727.1, from coordinate 574,748,123 downwards.
CAGACTAACCATGGCATTGTGGAACACAGCCTTGAGCTACCAAGTGCACCTACAAGCTCAATTCCTGCCAGGAAAATTAAATACACTGGCAGACGGACTAAGCAGAAACCACATGGACCCACATGAGTGGGAACTGGAACCAAGGATTTTCAACATGTTGACAAGCAAATGGGGGAGCCGAGATATAGACCTGTTTGCCTCTCCCCAGAACTACCAATTGGACAAATTTTACACAAGGACTCCCCACAAACAAGCCTGGAATGTGGATGCTCTGTTCTTCAGCTGGAAAAAACTATCAGTCTATGCCTTCCCCCCACTGCCTCTACTCTCCAAAGTACTACTAAAAGTCAAACAGGACAAACCAAGGATGATTTTGATTGCTCCAGACTGGCCGTGCCAACACTGGTACCCCCTCCTGTGCAGTATGTCACGGTTATCTCCATGGCATCTGCCTCGGACTCCTTCCCTGCTGTCTCAGCAGGAGAACCAGATTCTGCACACTCAGCTTCCAACATGGAACCTTGCAGCCTGGCTAATTACTTAATCTCTCCTTTACCATCCCTCGGCAAACCTGTGATGGATATCATCTTAGAGGCAAGGAGGCCTAGTACTAGAAAATCTTATGCTGAAAAATGGAAAAGATTCTGTGTCTGGAACCAATCTCAAGGGATGAGCACAGCAGTGCCCAGTTTACCTCAGATTTTACAATACTTAACTGAGATGTTTCACAAGGGCCTGTCTTTTTCCTCCATTAAAATCCATGCCTCAAGCCATTTCAGCTCATTATAACACAGAACCTTCCCTCTTCTGTCATCCACTGCTCAAGCAGTTCCTCAGAGGGGCCAAACATTTGGGACCACCCAGGAGAGCTCCAACCCCAGCCTGGGACCTTAACTTTGTCTTGGAGAAACTCACTCTACCTCCTTTTGAGCCAGCTGCTACTGCAGACTTAAAATTTCTTTCTTGGAAAACAGCTTTCATTTTAGCATTCACTTTAGCTAGAAGGGTATCTGAATTACAGGCCCTTATGGCAGTGGAGCCTTTCATCATCTTTCATGCGGACAGGGTGTCACTCAGAACCAATCCATCCTTCATGCCCAAAGTGGTATCCAGTGTGGCTCTTAATCATTCCATTCATTTTTCAACCTTTCCCAATCCGCAGAATAACAGGGAAATGGATACTGTATTCCTTAGATGTGCACAGGCAACTTAGATTCTAGTTAGACAGAACTAAACCTCAAAGGAAATCTGAACAACTGCTGGTAGCATTTGCTGCAGGGGCAGAGAGGAAGGCTATTTCAAAGTAAACCATTTCTAAATGGTTAAGCCATTGCATTCATTTCTGCTATAAGCACCATGGAAAACCTATCCCCCAGGGGATCAGACCTCACGCCACCAGGGCTGCATCTGCCTCAACGGCCTTTGTCAGAGGCTTCCCTACCAGGGACATCCTAGAAGCTGCTACCTGGAGTTCTGTACGTACTTTCACCAAGCATTATCATTTGCCAATTTTCTCTAAATCCAGAGCTGGCTTTGCCACTGCAGTCTTGCAGGGCCTTATAGCTGGTCCTAATGCTTAATCTAAACTCCTCCTCCCAAACATAGCTTTGGGAATCTACCCAAATGTAATGACTGCAACAGTGAAACATGAAGAACATAGAACAGGTGTGTACACTTACCATAAATGTAGATCTTCAAGTGTATTCACTGTTGCAGTCCTGGTTACCCTCCCTTCAGCCACCTAACTTCTTTGGGCTATACCTCTACTTTCCTTTACTATGCTTAAAAGCCTTTTTGGTGTATTTTCTTTTTTGTTGGAGGTATATCTTTATACTTTTATGTTTAATTGCTTTCCATTAGGGGGCACCTGACATCTGGGGCAAGAAAAACTGATGTAATGGCATTGGCTGCATGTTTTATACCCCTGACTACCTGACATCATGGAAGAAGGGACAGCAACCCATGCAGGACCCAAGACTTAGTTAATCAGGCCAACTGAGGGCAACCTGCAAGCAGATTACCTAAATGTAATGACTGCAACAGTGAATACACTTGAACATCTACATTTATGTTAAGTGTACAGAACTGTACTTTCTCCGGTTCAATTCTCAGCTGGGGTGCCTTCTGTGTGGAGTCTGCATGTCCTCCCTGTGGTTGCGTGGGTTTCCTCCAGGTGCTCCAGTTTCCTCCCACATCCCAAAGACATGCAGTAGGTGGACACCCTAAATTGGCTCTAGATGTGTGTGTGTGCGTGTGCCTTCTGTGGAAGGTTGGACTTCAGGCTGGCAACTCAACACCGTAAACCTCCACTGCCAATCATGAGCGGACAGATGATCCACTGTGGTGAACACTAACTGGGAAAAAGCTGAAAGAAGAAGAAAGAGATCTTTAACTAATGAAGAGGTTGCTGCTAGCAAACAGCTTTATATTTCATTGTTTCACCTACAAATAAAGTGCCTGTTGCCCTTGAGGAATAAATTGCCTATGTTACATTAAAAAAATAGATAAGCTAGTAATATTGCAATAGGGAATGGATGGCAAACTGATGATAGGTTCATAGTTATTAGTTATCACCACCAAAGAGGATATTATCAGGACTGCAGCATTCACCCCCTTTAAAGGTACAACACAGTACAGTATCAGCAATGCATCTACATTCTGCGGGAGTAGAATCCACAGCCTTCTGCATCCAAAGCAAGTATTCTACCTGCTGTGATATTAACAATGCAAGCAGATTTAGCATAAGCAGCACTAAACTTTTCTTCTTCTGAAGCTCTCTCAGCTCCTTGTAAAATCCAGTCGACACTCAACTGTATCTCTCAACTTTGCAGGACAAGAAACCTGGAAAAAGCCAAAATTTGTTGGGGGGGGGGGGGACAAAAGTCCCCAAACCAGGGACACATTTTAAACATTGCTTGCATAATCTTGGAACGTTGCTTGAATAAAATGTTACCACCATGCTTTTCCTGAAAGCTAGGAAGACTGAAACTTAAATGGCTATCATTTAGTGAATTCAATTCTCACTATACCTCTCAGCCTCTTAGAACACAAAGACTGGACAAAGCCAGTAATGGGGGAAATACAGCCCCAAAAATATTCACTGAATTCAGTTATCACCATAAATGATTTCAGTCTGTCCACATAAGTCAGATCTTGAAGACCCTGAATTTTTTGTAAGTAACCTTTGTGGCCTCTCCAATTGCTACAGGTTTTTGGAAAGGAGCATGCCTAAGGGAGCGTTGTACTGTATTATTGGCATGATGAGGGTGGCCATGGTGGTGCAGCAGTTAGCATTGCCACCTCACAGCAAGAGGTTCGATTAAATTGGCCATAGGTGTGCCTTCTGTGGAAGGTTGGGCGCCGGACTGGCAACTCGACACTGTAAAACTCTACTACCAATCATGAGCGGACAGATGATCCGCTGTGGCGACCCCTAACCGGGAAAAAGCTGAAAGAAGGGAAGAGTATGTGGGGATTATAACCTTTTTTTCTTGAACCTCTTGTCATAAAAACCTGGACAAAGGCAATAATAGGGGAATACAGCCCCCCAAACATATTCAGTGAATTCAGTTAGCACCATAGCTCTCGACCTCTTAGCACAAAAAAACCTGGATAAAGCCAATAATGGAGGAATACAGCCCCAACAATAGGAGCACATTTCAAATATAGATCTTATAAACTTAGAAAATTGCTAGAATAAAAGGTTTTGTGTTACCATGTATTTTCTGAAGAATATGAAGTCTGAAATTCAAATGCATGTCACTATTTAGTGAATTCAGTCCTCACTGTTTTGCCACATAAATCCAGAAGACCACAGATTTTATGAGGAACAGAACAAAAATAGGCAAAAAATCTGGACAGTTTTCACAAGTGGGTTGGGAATTCAGGCTCTTGCTACCTGTACCCAAGGTACAGGGTTTGAGCCTGAGTAACTCTAGCTACCAGGTATATTTACCTGGGGCATTTTACACACACTGCAGTGTGGACCCGTTGCATGTAAACAATTGCAGAAGAAAGAACTGCTAAACTTGTGTAATTCAAATAAATGCTCCACTCAGTAAAATAAGCTTGTGTAATTCAAATAAATGTAAATATCAACTAAACACACACCAAATGCAGGTTGCAGAAGAAAGAACTGCTAAGCTTGTGTAATTCAAATAAATGATCCGCTCAGTAAATATCAACAACTAAACACACACCAAATGCTGCAGGTTGCAGAAGAAAGAACTACTAAGCTTGTGTTATTCAAAGAAAAGCTCCACTTGGTAAAATAAGCTTGTGTAATACGCTCCACTCAGTAAATATCAACTAAACACACACCAAATGCAGTGTGGACCTGGTACTTGTAAATGGTCGGGGAAGAAAGAACCACTAAGCTTGTGTATTAAACGCTCCACTCATCAACTAAATGCTACTAGAAGAACCACCAAATTACTCTTCTATTGATTTGCTCATCAACTAAATGCTACTAGAAGAACCAAATTACTGTTGTGTTGATTTACTTACCTGGAGCAGCTGGGAAATGCTCGCATGGTATTTTTTACTGCTGGCTGGCCAGAAAGTACATTGGAGCCCTCAGCCAATTCCAACAGGCTGTTCATGGAGCTGACGTCATCGCTCATGCTTCTGCATTTGATGACTTCAGCCCAAAAAAGCCGGGAAAAAAATTATTTGGACCTAAAAACTGGTAAAAACCAAGAAATTTGGCACAGTTGAGTGGTATGGTGACCTTAAATACCTTTCTTGGAATAAAGTTTTTCTGGTAGCTATTACCTCTGCCAGATACATTTCTGAGATTCAAGCCTTGTCCTCTAAACCACTATACTTGATTTTTCACAAGGAAATGGTTACATTATGGACTAATGTGCCTTTCCTGCTAAGGTGGTGTCAGAATCTAATATTAATCGGTCCATTAATTTACCTTCTCAAAAAATTCCATCTTTACTCTGTCACATATTGCCTACTTTGAGGCGATCTCTGCCCAACATACAAAGCTCTGTCAAACCCAGAGCTGTTTGACATGCTCCATTTAAAGAAATCCCAATCCCTCCGAGCTACACGCTGTAGGGACCTAAACCTTGTCACCACAATAAACAGAACATGCTGGAGGGATAGATTCCTGTCCCAGAGACTTCCCACACTCTGGAACAGACTACCTATCTATGTCAAACAGAGCTCCTCATTAGCACTCTTCAAGAAAAATCTTGATGATTGGATGGGAAATAGGAAATTCGCCCCTGGGATCACTTCTGTGGCTCTGCTCAACAGGAGCACAGGAAAATAATTTTCTTGGGTGGCGAAAGCCAGAGTACCTTTTTGGCTAGGCTTATATAGGCCCTAGGGCCAATAGCCTAGTACCTACCTATGAACCTATAGGATCATAGGAGGTTACTAGACTAATGGCCCCAGGGCCTTTACAAGCATAGCCAAGTTCAACTCCTGTTCCCAAGGGTGTCTGGTTCCAGCATACACTAAAATCAACACCTATTGTCCCTGTACAAGCGGGATACAGGTGGAACCCCTGGGGTGAATTTCCAGTTACCCATCCAATTATCCAAATTGCACTTAAGTAGGGCCAATGAGGGGCTTTAACATGAATAGGAAGCTTGTTCCAAAGGTGAGGCACCCTTTGTGAGACAAATCTGTTTCTCCAGTAAGTTCTGTCAAATACCAGGTTAAGGTCCTTTGAGCATGTGACCCATGTGCCATTTGACTTGTGAATGTGCAGGAATTCCATTAAAGCTGGGTAAGAGATTGCTCTATGCAAGGCACAGGTTGCCTCTGAGCAGTCTGTATGACACAGAGTAAAGTGACAATGATTTCAGTCTGTCCACATAAGACAGATCTTGAAGAACCTGAATTTCCTTTGTAGGTAACCTTTGTGGTTTCTCCAATTGCTGCAGGTTTTTGTAAAGGAACATACCAAAGGGAGCATTGTACTGTATTATTGGCCTGATGAGGGAAGAGTATGTGGGGGTTATAACCTCTTTTTTTTCTGTAGGAAATGCCCTTACTTATGAGATGAGCAATATAAAATGTCCTTCTTACAACCGTGGAGACATGGTGATTGAAGTTTAGATTGCTGCTGACTTGTGTGCAGAGATTTCTCACCACTAGCTGTGTGCTTTAGGGTATTGCTTTTGATGTGTTAATTTTCAGTAACATCACCCTTGCCGAAGGGGATGATGGTGCATTTTTTTGCATTAAGTTTAAGACCATGACTTTTCCTAATAAAGCCAAATACATGTTGCATTTATTGGATGTCCACAGACAATTACATTTTTTGCGTACATAGAACAAAAAACATCAGGAAAACTGACCAGTTGTTTGTTTCATTTGCAGAAGTAAAATTTGGAAAACCAGTTGCCAAAGTTACATTATCTAATTGGCTAATTGTTTTTGATTTGTTTATAACAAATTGGGCATTGCTCTACCAAAACCATTACGGGCCCATTCAGCTAGATCCATGGCCACCTGTTCAGTATTTCAGTCCATAATGTCAATGGATGATATATGCAGAGCAGCAACTTGGGCTACTCCCTATACTTTTATTACTGATTACAAATCGAATCTGGTCTCCACAGGTAAAGCATCATTTGGTTCAATGGTGCTCAGGAATGTTCTTTCTTGAATCCACCCTGGAATTTAGGTAGCTAGAGACTCTGTCCCATCAGTTGAGGATAGAATAAAAATTGACAACATCAAATAAAGGAGTTGTGTGCTACCATAACATTCCATCTGTGTTCTCCATTTTCATTCTTTCTCGACTCCCCATCCACCAACCCCCATCTTGTGTAAACTTCTGGAAGAATGAGTAGTTACAAGACATGACTGTCCTTTATGTTGAGTTCCAAATGTAGTTTTCTTCCTATTTGACTGCAAATATTTTCTTTCTACAAAAGTCAGCAAAACAAGATCTGAGGTGCTTGGGGTTGGTGCATTGTGGGAAAAGGAGAAGGTGGTGAGTTTTTGGTTGCCATGAGCTTTAGCAACAGCAAAGTCAGATCCAAGGGATCTGATCTGAACCTGTCAGTTGAGGAAGAATGAAAATGGACAACACAGATGGAACGTTATGGTGAGTGCATAACTTTTTTTCTGCGCTTCAGGAAACCTGTTTTCCCAGCATCTGGCTCCAATATTTAGTGCACAGAATTCAGAACTAGTTCCCTGTCAGGAAAAGTAAATTGATTTTAGTAGAAAAATTGAAGGCAAAGACCTACAGTAAACTCTCAGTTAACCGGCACCCATAGGGATTGATAGATGCCGGGTAACTGTAGTTTCTGGTTGCTTGACAGTTACTTTTAAAAATAGGACTGACTAATACTGTACCTTATACTGTTTGTTTGGTTTGACTTGTACTTAGGTTGGAGAGAGAGGGAATTTATTCCTATCTTCCTTTTTAAAACTCTAAAAACGTAAGATATGTTTCTGTGGGGGGGGGGGGGGGGAGACAAAGTACAACACATGAAAATTGTACTGCAGTTCTTCGATTTATTTATTTTCTGGTTTCTGGTTGCTTGTGTTCCGGTTAACTCAGTGTTTACTGTATTTTATCTCTGTCATTCAGGAAGGGATTTAAATGATGGAATTTAACTTTAAGGGACCAGTTGGTGGTGAGAACACTTCCTGAAAGTACTAGGGTTCATGTTGTTCTATGTCGTTGGTGCCTTTGTCCAGACTTTATAGGTTTATAGGTTGGTACTAGGCTATCGGCTCTAGGGCCTATACAAGCCTAGCCATAACAATTCCCTGGCTATTTCTTCCCACACTATTTACTTCCCTGGACCTCTGTTTAGAGTAAAAACTCAAGTTTGATATTCCTTTACTGCAATATTTGATCAAAGTGCTCTAGTGGTGGATTCAGAGGTCTTTCCTTCCTTCATCTACTCTCAAGCCAGAAGTAAAATGTCTCTGATTATGGATGTGGACCCCATTTTAATTAGCTTCAAGTGCAGTAATTTGGCCCCTAACCAAGAGGAAAAAGTGCAGGCACTGAGGCCATTCCAGACTGTGACCTTGCAAATAGTAACTGACAGTGCTGTAATGAAGTAGCAGTTAAACTTGAAGAGGAAGGAGTGCTCATTCTTTCAAGTTGTATATGGTTAGCAGTGGTAAGTTAGGAACAAGAACTTCAGCTGATGAGTTAAACTTGTTTGCTTCATACCTGACCAGTCATAATGCTGCAAGTTACCTCATCTCCTAGCAGTGACAACAAATGCTTTTTCGATTTCATGGAAGCAATGTTTCCTTTGTCTTCCCTGATACCGTAATTTCCTGTCAAGATGAAAAGGGAGGAAGTATTTCATTCTGAGCACTTCATTTGTGCTCATGTAACCACAATTCACTCCTCTGCTAACCTAAGTTGACAGTAGCAGTCCTTTTTACTAGATCTAAGCAGCAAACCTTTCTCCCATCCAGAGGTGGTGTCAACCACCCTAGCTTCAGAACCATTAGTCTTACAGCATGGAGGATGTCCCAGTTAGACTCTAACAGTTATTTATTCTTTAACAAGACCCTGACAATTTTGTAAGAGGCAAAGAACCCTAATGCTTAGAAATTCTGTCATTATGTAGATTAGATTTTCCATCTGATGTATGAATCCACTTATTAATGTGGAAGGTATTGCATTTCACATATTTGTTTTAGTTTGGTACAGCCTGGCTTGTTCACCTATTTGTAGCTATCAGCCATATTTGTCTGTTTAAACATGGAGCCTCCTTTTGCTTCAGACATGAATGTTGAACAGTTTTACAGTTTAAGGTGTCTCAGTAAACATCCACTGGCTTCAGCATGGGCTCATAGATGGGCTGACTTTATCTCCATTTGTGCAAGTCAGTCTTGTTGTCATGAAACTTCTCTTTGAAAGAGATGTTTTTAGTGGCTATGGTTTCCAGTAGAAGGATTTCTGAATTATATGCCCTTTTGTGTAAAAAGCTTTATGTAGTCTACCCCAAGAAACGAATGTCTTTAAGGATGAATCCCTTTATGACTAAGTTGGTCTTTGAATTTACAGTGAATCAGTCTGTTCACCTTAAAAATTTACGGAGACAAGGAGCCAACCAAAACTCATCAGTAAATCCACAAACGGCACTCACAGTAAGAAGCCTCTAGGAATGTAGTAGAGGAAAACCACTTTAATAAAACAAATAAATGAATGCACAGCACACAGCATGCAGTAGTACAAAAGGCTTAACTGTCGCACCGCGTTTTTCGTTCGTGTATTTGAACTTCTTCAGACATGCAACATCCCCACTCCCATCAATTCCTTTATATACCCAAGTTCACCAATCAAAATGCTAATCACTTGCTTGTTTAAATAATGAATTAAAAAGACATGAATTTAGATCAATATCTAAAGATACATCACCAACAGTTCCTCCTCTTCCTCATCTAAAGATACATCACCAACTAAGAATACACTGCATGTATACTAAAACACAAGAAACTTGTAAAGGTTATAAACAGTTGAGGACATAAGAATGAACAATTGCATTTTTCAAAGATTAAAACTTGAAAATTAAAAGTGTTATGACTCTTCAGCCTTGCTAAGTAGAGACTATACTACTAAAGCATAAAATTCTATTGATATGCTACCCTCTATTGGTTATATTAAATTATAGCAGCACATAATCAAATATTTTTAATAAAACCATCTGTATGTAACATTGAAAACTAAGAACAGTAAACTGAATAAATGTATATGTATCTTAAATATTTGAGGATATTGTATAATTATATATGTATATGTTAAACCTATTTATAATGTACAAACTATTAACTACTATACAATCTATATTAATCAATGTTAAAAACCAATATATGTTAAGACCAAAATAAGAAACTATAATTAAAAAACATTATCTGTCTACCTTGAGTTTCAGCACTGGGACAAGGGAGACCTGATCATTAAGACTCTGGAAATTGCAAGCCTCTAATATCAATTGCCAAAATACTTCCCGGTATTCAATTTTTGTCTCCCATTGTCCCCCTTTAATGTCATATGGCATCATCATCATGCGTTCCCGTTAGGGGTCGCCACAGTGGATCATCTGATTCCATTTCTTCCTGTCCTCTGCATCATGCTCTTTCACACCAACCGCCTGCATGTCCTCTCTCACCACATCCATAAACCTTATCTTAGGCCTTCCTCTTTTCCTCTTACCTGGCAGCTCCATCCTTAGCATCCTTTTCCCAATACACCCAGCATCCCCCCTCAGCACATGTCCAAACCAACGCAATCTCACCTCGCTTGCTTTGTCTACAAACTGTCCAACCTGAGCTGACCCTCTAATATACTGATTCCTAATGCTGTCCATCCTAGTCACACCCACTGTAAATCTTAACATCTTTAACTGTGCCACATCCAGCTCTGACTCCTGCCTTTTCGTCAATGCTAACGTCTCCAACCCATATAACACAGCTGGTCTCACTACCCTCTTGTAGACCTTCCCTTTCACTCTTACTGGTACCCGTCTGTCACAAATCACTCCTGACACTCTTCTCCACCCATTCCACCCTGCTTGTACTCTCTTCTTCACCTCTTTTCCACACTCACCATTACTCTGAACTGTTGATCCCAAGTACTTAAACTCATCCACCTTTACCAACTCCACTCCCTGCATTCTCACCATTCCTCTACCCTCCCTCTCATTTACACACATATATTCTGTTTTAGCCCTGCTGACCTTCCTCTCTAAAGCACATCTCCACCTCTCCAGGGTCTCCTCAACCTGGTCCCTACTCTCACTACATATCACAATGTCATCTGCAAACATCATAGTCCACGGGGCCTCCTGTCTAATCTCATCTGTCAACCTGTCCATCACCACTTCAAATAAGAAACGGCTCAGAGCTGATCCGTGATGTAATCCCACCTCCACCTTAAATGTATATGTCACTCCCACCGCAGTCCTCACCAATGTCACACTACCCTTGTACATATCCTGTACCACTCTTACATACTTCTCTGCCACTCCCGACTTCGTCATACAATACCACAACTCCTCTCTAGGCACCCTGTCATATGCTTTCTCTAAGTCCACAAAGACACAATGCAACTCCTTCTGACCTTCTCTGTATTTCTCTAACAACACTCTCAGAGCAAATATTGCATCTGTATTGCTCTTTCCTGGCATGAAACCATACTGCTGATCACTAATCATCACCTCCCTTCTTAACCTAGCTTCGACTACTCTTTCCCATAACTTCAAGCTGTGACTGATCAATTTTATCCATCTGTAGTTACTGCAGCTCTGCACATCACCCTTACCTGCTGCACATCTTTCCCAGCTCTGTCCTTCTGTCTAGCCATTCGGTACAGATCCTTTTCTCCCTCTTTAGTGTTCAATCTCTCATACAACTCTCTATATGCCTTATCCTTAGCCTTCGCCACCTCTCTCTTTGCCATGCGCCTCATCTCCTTATACTCATGTCTACTTTCTTCATCTCTTTGACAATCCCACTTCTTCTTCACCAGCCTCTTCCTCTGTATACTCTCTTGTACTTCCTCATTCCACCACCATGTCTCCTTGTCCTCCTTCCTCTGTTCAGATGTCACACCAAGCACCTTCCTAGCAGTCTCCCTTACTAGCTCTGCTGTAGTAACCCAGCTATTCAGTAACTCTTCATTGCCTCCCAGTGCCTGTCTTAACTCTTCCCTGAACTCCACCTCACAATCACCCTTTTTTAACTTCCAACATTTAATCCTCGGCACTGCTTTCACACTCCTCCTCCACTTCTTGATCACCAACATCATCCTACAGACCACCATTCTATGCTGCTTAACTACACTTTCCCCAGTCACCACTTTACAGTCTCCAATCTCCTTCAGACTGGCCCTCCTACATAAGATATAATCCACCTGTGTCAACAACCCCTTATCTTCACCTATAGGAAGGATAGGAACATGAAAAACATTATTGAACAACATGGTGAGATTACTAGAGAAGTGAACAAGAAAGTAGGGACATATAAATGTGGTAGATGCCCCCAATGCCCTTATGTTAAGAATGTGGAGAACATTTATTTAGCAAGTAGGGATAATTTATTTTGGGAAAATGTCACTCCAGTTTTGAAAGTAAGGGTGTTGTTTATTTAGCTGAGTGTAAAAGCTGCTCCACATTTTATGTAGGGAAGACAGAAATGATGTTAAAGAGAAGGATCTAGAACACATGTATGACATTCGTAAGAAAGATCATAAGAATGCGTTATTCAAACACACTAATTGTGTAGACGCTAGTTTTGTATTTTTTTTGTTTTAGAGGAAGTGCCATATGACATTATAGGGGGACAATGGAAGACAAAAATTGAATACCAGAAAGTATTTTGGCAATTGATATTAGAGACTTGCAATTTCCCGGGTCTTAATGATCAAGTTTCCCTTGCCCCAGTGTTGAAACTCAGGGCAGTCAGATTATAATGGTTTTTAATTACAGTTTCTTATTTTGGTCTTAACATTTATTGCTTTTAACATCAATTAATATAGACTGTATAGTAGTTAATAGTAATGTTTGTACATTTTAAATAGATTTAACACGCGCACACACACACACACACACACACACACATATATATATATATATATATATATATATATATAATATAGTATTTATTATGTAATATTCTCAAATATTTAAGATACATATACATTTATTCAGTTTATTATTCATAGTTTAATGTTAGATGGTTTTGCTAAAAATATTTGATTATGTGCTGCTATAAGTTAATATAACCACTAGAAGGTAGCATATCAATAGGATTGTATGCATTTAGTAGTATAGTCTCAACTTAGTAAGGATGAAGAGTCCTAACACTTTTAATATTCAATTTTTAATCTTTGAAAAATGTAATTGTTCATTTTTATGTCCTCAACTGTTTATTACCTTTACAAGTTTCTTGTGTTTTGGTATATATGCAGTGTGTTTTTAGTTGGTGATGTATCTTTAGATATTGATCTAAATTCATGTCTTTTTAATTAATTATGTAAATAAACAAGTGATTAGCATTTTGATTGGTGAACCTGCGTATATAAAGGAGTTGATGGGAAAATGCAATGTGACAGTTAAGCGTTTTGTACTATTGCATGCTGTGTGCTGTGCATTTGTTTATGTGTTTTATTAAAGTGGTTTTCCTCTACTACTTTCCTCGAGGCTTCTCTTGCTGTGAATGCCATTTGTGGATTTACTTACCTTAAACAATTTCCAATCCTAAACAGCAAAGCAAAGGAGAAAGATTTGTGCAGTGCATGGATGGATGTTATTCATATAGCTCTGAAATATTGCATCCAACAGAGAGAACTCATTAGACTAGTTGATCACATGACCATTTTCAAGCTATTACTTAATTGTATTGTTTTCTGCCATAATAATTATTGTAAAACACTGTCTGGATAGGCTGGAGCTCAGTCTTTTAAATTAGCAGCTACCGTTGCTGTTTTCTTAATCTATGAGGCTGCAACATAGTCATCCATTCGTCCACACATTCTCAAAATACTGCAGATTGGATGTCCAGTCCAGGGGCAGTGCAGGCTTTGCAGCAATCTCCCATACAGATAACTTACACCCTGTAGCAATGAGCGTATAATTCTTATGTCTACTGGCAAATGTACTGTGTGCATCATAGATATCATTAATGCAAGATAAGCTCCCAGCCTCCTATCCTTTGATACTATGTGCAAGTTGGATGTGGTAAATACTGTATTGCTTACTGAGTCTCTTATGGCTAATGGAGATAGATCATATTTTATATATTTTGTTGGAGTTTTGTATTCCTGTGTTTTGTTTCCTTCTCACATGTATAAGTATATTTAATGTAGTCTTTGCTGATTGCTGTCAGGCAGTGGGGAAGTCCCACAATTGATCAGTTACTTAGTTTCCTCATGGAGTTAGCGTTGATCACAACAGGCAATCCTCCAGGCAGCCCTCAGTTTTACCTCATATGTCTTTAACCTCATCCCTATCAGCTGATTTGTACAGTTACCTAAATGATAGCCAGCAATGCCTTCCATTATGGGCATGCACATTCCCACATATGCTGACTGAAGGCTATTTTATAGGTATGGCTTGGCAGAGCCAATTCCTATCCTAGCCCATTTATTGCATGCGATGTACCTCTTCTCTAATAAGTGTTGGCATTACAGCCTGCTGGACCACCTCTCTCTCAAAAAGAATGGATGTGTTGACATTGGACAGTCGCCCATACCCTTCCCTGCTTGTCTGTTCTGGGACCCAAGATGCTAATCGATCTCAGGTTGTCAGAGTTGTAGTTGGGGCTTCTTCCTACACCATAGAGATGACCAAATTTCGCATAAGGCTTCATTCTTATGTTTTGAACTGTTTTGCACTGACTTTGTGATTACCTGCTTCTGTTTTTCTGGCTTCTTAACCTGTCTGAGAGGAAATATTAGTGCAGTTTCATTGCTTACTTTTAAAGAGCAGTAACAAAAAAAAAGACATGAGTACACAGTGAAATGGATAAGTAAAAGCATACAAGCAACCAGAAAAGGTGAATCTCTTTTAGATGAATAAAAATAACTTTATTAATCCACATATATGTAGGGAGGAAGAAAAATTCTAATCTCAGCATGTAAAGTGAAAAAGCAGCTTTATATTTAACTAGCAAATCAGGTTCATCACTTTATTTTCATATGGAAATTCTCATAGGTTCATAGGTTTATACTAGGCTATCTGCCCTAAGGCATTTATAAGCCTAGCCTAAATTTTTGTGGCTTACGCCACCCCTTATATGAAAAAATACTGTGCCCATTAGTTTGTTGTGCCTCTGTCCAGCAGTGACACAGAGATGATTCCCAGGGTAAACCTACGATCTCCCATCCACAGGTCTAGATTTCTCTTGAACAGAGTCAGCGAGGTGCTCTGCCTCACATGGACCGGGATTTTATTCCACAGCATAGGGAGTCTCTGAGTGATAAATCTATCCCTCCAGCACGTCCTCTTTATATCCGTGCTAAGGTTTAAGTCGCTTGCTCTAGTGGTTTTGGTGGATTTGGATTTTTTGAGGTGGAGCATGTCCATTAATTCCGGGTTGGACATGGCCTTGTATGTCAGGCACATGTCACCTCTGAGCAGACGGTATGCGACTGAATAGAGCTGGAGTTTCTTCAATCTGGCAGCATATGACAGATTTTGGAGTCCCTTTATCCTTTTGGTGAGGAACTTTTGGGGTCTCTCCAATTGCTGCAGATGTCGGGTGAGATACATCCCGAATGGGGCATTGTACCGATCATTGGTCTGATAAGTGAAGAGTACAGGGAACAATGACCTCACTAGATCTGGATGTGAATCCCTTCATGATCAGGTGGGCAATATAGAAGGTCTTTCTAACCACTTTAGCAATGTGAGTGTCAAAGAAAGGCCACTGTCAACCTGGGTCCCCAGGTCCCTGATAACCTCTTCTGTGCTTAGTGGATTGCCACCTATATGGTAGCTTGGGGTTACCTTGTTTTTCCCGAAGGGTATGACTATACATTTTTTGGCGTTTAACTTCAGGCCATGGCTCTGGCACCAGCTATCTGTTTCCGTGAGTCCCTTCTGAAGGATATCCGTGTCTGATGCACTTTCCACTATGGCGCCCAGTTTGCAGTCGTCTGCAAACTTTGTCAGCCAAAGTCCTCCTATGTTGGCCTGTACTTCTGAGAAGTAGATGCCAAATAATAGGGGGCCAAGGACCGAGCCCTGTGGGACATCACTTGTGACCGGCTTGGAGTCTGACACAGCCAGCAACTCTAACCCTGTGGGTTCTGTCCTTAAGCCAGTTTGCAACCCATCTTGTGACATATGGGTTTACATTTAAGCTGGTAAGTTTTTCTACAATACCCAAGTGGGGTATTGTGTGAAGCCTTTGCAAGGTCAAGGTAGGCTGTATGGACTGCCTTTCCCTCATCAATGGCCTTGGTGACTGTTTGAAGAAGTCGACCAAGTTCAAAGGCATGATCTTCCCTTGACAAAGCCAAACTGGGTCGGGTCCAATGTCTGCAAGTCCCTATATCTTTGTTTATGAGCTCCATTATGATCCTCTCCATAGCTTTGCAGACTAGACTTGTTAAGCTTATGGGCGGTAATTACCAGGGTCCGTAGAGGCGCCTTTGTGGAGTGGGACAACAGTTGCCGTCGCCACTCCTTGGGCACGTATCCTGTGGTAAGGCTGAGATTAAACAGCTGCCTTATGTGCGGGTTTAATTCCTCATTTAGCTCGTGTAGCACACAGCCGGGGACACCATCCGGTCCCATTGATGCTGTGTTTTTAGCTTTAGAGAGCAGCTTTCACCTGCGCATTTGAGATGTCCGGGAGGCTACACTCGGCTGGGATAGTTATCTCTCCTTTAGGGGAGAGGGGGTGAAGTTTGCACTGAACCTGTCTGCCAGTATGTTGGCAATGTCTGTGGGTTCAGTGATTTTTGTATCATTTTGGACTAATTCTGAGCATATCTGGGAGTTTCCACCCAGGTTCCTAACATAGCTGAAAAAGGCCTTATGATTGTCCTTTGAATCCATGGCAATTTTCTCTCAAAATTGGCCTTAGTTGATTTTATGAGTGCTCGTATTTTTTTACTAATAATGATCAGGGTGACTTCCCTTTTATGGATTTTGTTCTATCATGTAATAGCTTTCTCCTCTTATTGTAAAGTTTGTTAATGGCTGGGGTCCACCAGACTGGGCGTTTGCCCTTTGTGGAAAGAGTCTTGGTTTTATTTGGGATTGCCTGATCCATGCAGTCCTGGAGGTGTTCATAGAAGGCATTTGTAAGGGCTTCGCAGCTTGGGTTGTGGTTTCCACTGGCTCAGGGGCCTTGAAGGATACCACACCAGTCTTGAGTAGTGTGAAGTTTGCTTTAGAGAAGTTCTTCACTATGGCCTTTTGTTTGGGGTGGGGCGGGATGTGGATTTCCAGTGAGATTAGTTTATGATCAGATCTCACCAATGAGGGATATACTTCGGTGTGGAGCATTTTGTCCCCATGTTTGTGACAATGAGATCTAGTATATTTTCTCCTCTCGTGGGAACAGTGACTAGCTGTTCCATGGCATTTGAATTTATGAACTCCAGGAACCGTTGGGCTAGAAAGTTAGGGCTTGAGTAATGTTCCCAGTCTATATTCGGGTAGTTGAAGTCACCCAATATGTTGGTGTTTGGAGATACATTTATACCCTCCAGTGTCTTCAGGAAGGCTGTGTGGGGTTCCTGAGTTTGAGAGGGTGGCCTGTAGCATGCTACAATTTGTAGAGCAGTTTTGCCTATGGTTAGTTGCACCTGGAAGGTTAGGGAAGCATGGTGGGTTGCCACCAACCAGGAGGTGTGGGTATCCTTTATGAATATGGATACACCCCTCCTTTTGTGGTGTGGTCCGGGTTTTGGGGCGGAACGCATGATATGAGGTAAAACCTAATAGTGCGGGGTGCTCTCAGGAGCCTTGAACCAGGTTTCAGTTACAGCACAGACATCGATGTTCTCCATACTGAGAAGGGCCTCGAGTGCGTGCATTTTGAGATTTAGACTTCTGGCATTGAGCAGCATTACCCTCAGTTTCTTCCCATTTTTGTTTTCTAGGGTGGTAGGTTTAGAATTTGAGCCTTGCCTAAAAAGGCACTATGGGGTGGCAAGAGCCTTAGCCAATATCCGGAATCCCAGGGGTGACAGGTGCAAGCCGTCCCTTGCGAAGCAGCGTGGCTTGTCAAGCATGTCATCCCAGGCAGACAGACACTGGATCCCCTTTGAATGACACCAGACATTAAGCCAATTGTTAAAGCTGATCATCTTGTCTCTATATTGTGGCATCATTCTTGGTGAAGGAAGGATACTGCTCAGGGTTAGGGTCATACCTGCCTGGGCTACATAATCAGAGAGCTCCTCTATGTCTCTTTTCATGTAGTCCAGGGAGGTACGTCTCAGGTCGTTCACACCAGCATGGACAATGACTGTGTCATATTTGTACTTGCCGTGGAGTGACCCGAGTGCTTGTGTTATGTGGCGGATTTATGAAACCTGTTTCATCACTTTCTAATATGTACTCTGTCCCTTTGTATGGAGTTTGCATGCCCTCCCCGTGGTCAAGTGATGTTAAAGGCATGCAGGTAGCTGCAAGCGTGAATGGGTATGCCTTCGTTGAAGGTTGGGAGTCGGGCTGGCAACTCGGCACCGTAAAATCCACTACCAATCATGAGCGGACCAGAGTTCCGCTGTGGTGACCCCTAACCGGGAAAAGCCTAAAGACATACATACTCAATCCCTTTGTATAATCCATTTGTACATATTTGTACTTCCGGTTCCCACTCCACTGGTCAGAGAAGCATTTTGATCATGTTATCTTGAAGACTTGCATTTCAGTAACTCCTTTTGTTCTGTGCAAGTTATTACACTCAAGCATGTCTGCCTTCAGTTAAAAAAGTACAGTCCAATGCATTCAAATTACATTCCATATACATTTATTTAATACTCATTCACCCTTAATAACAAAAAAAAAAAAAAAAAAAAATTTCATCAGCAAAAATTCAGGTCTATATTACTTCATTGAATGTCAA
>NC_056727.1:574627089-574722089 GCF_019279795.1 Protopterus annectens | reverse complement strand
TTTTGCCCTATTCCCCCCAAAGGGAGAGTCCCTGAGGGACACTGATTCATGATTGGCCCACGGGACTTCTTTATACCTTATCCCCCCATTTCTCTGATTCCACAGTTCATAAAGAAAGCTATTAGATTGAAATGCAAAGTGATCCTCATAGCCCCCTTTTGGCCTCAACAAGTTTGTTTCCCCTTCCTTTGGCCTCATCTGTTATATCCACAGTGGATTCTGGACCCGATTTCTCACCCCCAATGGTTGAGTCACCCGAATCTGTCCAGTTTCAAGCTGACAGCTTGGTTTCTCCACTTCCATTAATTGCCAGGTAGGATGATCTCACCTCACCTGTTCATGACATTATTCTGGCCTCTCATAAACCATCCACCAGAAGACTATATCAGGACAAATGAAAAAGGTTCTCTGTTTGGTCAAAGGAAAAGATGCTAGATCCATATTTGGCTCCAGTCGCACCGTATCCAAGTTTTTTGAAGATGGAGCCTAAGCCTTTACCATACAGGTACATCTGGTGGCAATTTCAAATTACCATAATGGGCTGGATGGTACTCCACTCATCACTGCATTTATGTAAAACTTTTCTCAAAGGAGTTTCTCACATTAGACCTCCAGTCAGACAACCTATAAGAGCCATGGTTCCTCACATTACTTCTCCAGTCTTTGACTCAACCCCCCTTTGAACCCGCAGCGAAATGTGACCTCAAATTCTTGTCTTGGAAATCTCTCTTCTTGGTAGCCATCACGTCAGCCAGACAAATTTTGGGGTTGCAGGCATTGTGCACCAAAAGACCCTATCTAATCTTCCACAAGGACAGAGCATCACTCCGGACTAACCCATCTTTTCTCCACAAAGTTGTTTCTGACTTTTCCATCAATCAGTCTATTGACCTACCAATATTTTTCCCAAAGTTTTCTAATAAAGGAGAATATTGCCTACATTCCTTGGATGTACACAGGCAATTGAGATTTTATTTAGACAGGACCAAAACAATAGGTAAAACTGACCAACTTTTCATTTCCTTTTCTGGGCCTAGAATGGGAAATTCTATCTCCAAGTTCACTTTATCAAAATGGCTAAGGGACTGCATACGTTTCTCTTATTTATTTGCAAAATAACCTATGCCACATAATATTAAAGCCCATTGCACTAGATCTATGGCAACTTCTGTAGCCTTCCATTCCAGGGCTTCTATGGATGACATTTGCACAGCAGCCACTTAGGCTAAACCCCACACTTTTATCAGTCATTACCAATTGGATGTGGTCTCCAGAGGGAGAGCTGCCTTAGGCTCAGTGCTACTAAGGAACGTTCTTCCATAAGGGCTGCCCAAGGATCTCGGGGTAGCTGGGGATTCTGTCCCATCAGTGATGAATGGAAAGAAGATTAACAACATCAGATAAAGAAGTTATGTCTTACCATAGCATTCCATCTGTGTTGTTGATCTTCTTTCATTCTTCCCCCACCAAAGGCTCCTGGGGGATACTTTGGGTCCAAGTGGTGCCTTAGGGCATTTGCATAGAAATGGCCTCTGCTTTACTTGTATAACATGGGCAAACTCAATCTGAGGTAACAAGGAGAAGGGCATGGTGGGTAGAAGCTTAGCTCGAGAGTTTTTGGCTGGTGTGAGCTTGGTATTAGGCCGACTCAGTTCCGAGGGCTCGGAACCAAACCCATCAGAGATGAATGAAAGAAGATCAACAACACAGATGGAACGTTATGGTAAGACACAACTTAAAATCCTCCCCCGGACACAATTTTAGAATTACCTTTTTTTTTTTTCACCCAAGACATCTTTTAACTGGTCCAGTTCCCTAGTGTCCCACATTTACTTTGGGTCTACCAGCTTATGTCCTACTTACTCCAGTATTGCTGGGGCCAGTTGTGGATCCTAAGGGTCTCCTTCAAGACTCAGCCTTCTTTCCATCCTTCCTGGGGGATTCTTTATATGCAGTACTGACTCCCTTCCCTCCTTCTCGGTTTTGTCAATTACATCAGATGGTAGTTCCCCTCTTTGGACCATGTCTTCCCTACCCTAAGGGAACATTCCCAATAACACCCTCCCACCTGGGATGGGCACACCCATCCCTCTCCCTGCCATTCCGTCATTCAGCCAAGCCACTAATAAATTCTGGGTCATCTGGGACATAGTCAGGGCTTTATTCCTCTACCCCACCAGAGCAGGTGATATTAACATAATATTTATCCATTTACCATACCAATGTACCCCTACATAGGTGGATTCAGAGCACAGTCTAACAATATTCCTCTGCATCATAATAATCCTGATCTACAGCAATACTTTTTCATCAAGAATTGAATTGCCTATTGCATCTAAAAGCATGATCTGATGTTGTTGATCTTCTTTCCATTCATCACCGATGGGTTCAGTTCTGAGCCCTCTGAACCAAGTCGGCCTAGTACCAAGCTCGTAGCAGCCAAAACACCTTCAAGCTAAGCTTCTACCCATAATGCCCTCCTGTTATCTTAGGCCTCTTTTGCTCCATAGCCGTAAAGCTGCGTTTCAGCTGAGCTCTCAGCTAAGTGGAAACTTTTTGATATTTTGTGAGAAAATTGGTTTATTCTCTTATCATTAGTGATTTATAGTCATTAATCTTCACTTTTATAGTTAGATTTACCCCTTTTTCTCTTTCCTTCTACCCGTTTGGTAATCTTTTAAGTACCATTGGTGGTAAGGCCCTCTCTCTTTACCCTTGTGGTATTCCTTGAATACTATAGCTGGTATTTCTCCTTTTTATATCTAGTTGTGTGTTTTTTTACTCTTGAGATAAATACTGTGTGTATTTGTTTAGTTTTTGACATAGAATAAATAGGATTTAAGATTGTATTTGAAGACTTTGATTGTTGTGTTAACTTGTCATGATGTCTGACAAGAAAGTTACTTCAGGTTTCAAGCACTATACATAGTGTAATGGTAAACTTCTGAACAGTGACTCTCATGATGATTGTGTTTATTTCTTGGGGGTGCCCCATCTTTCGATGCAGCTGCCCTGTGTAATTTGCCAAAGTTTTAGACAGCGCACTCTGAACGAGCGCAAGAATAAGTTAATTCAAAATGGCCTACTTTAATCGCCCTTTTCGGAGGCCCTTTCTATGACAGAGGTCTCAACCCACCTAGGAAAGATAAAAAAAAGGACCCATTCGGTTCCCTCTTAACCCTCAGGTGACCAGGGCATGTCTGTCAAACCAAAGGTACAAAAACTTTCTTCGCAGCATAAATCTGCCTCATCTGCTCCAGGCACTATAACTGTTACTATATCAGCACCAGCTTTAGCACCGATACTGTCTCTGGCATAGACCATAAACATGCCTATTATGACTTTGGCACTGGGTGCCACTTCGGCACAGTGCACGCCTTCAGTGCCTATCTCTGCAATGACGAATCAACCTCCCATATTGGTTCTGAGTGCCCCTTCGGCACCAAGCTCTCTTACGGCTCTGACTACAATAGATTTGACTCCACTGCACCCGGTCTCCAAAGTTGCGACTTAGGTGCCGGTAGACCCCATACCATAGACCCAATACTCTCTGTCCATAGACCCATTTCTAGGCCAAGTGTATAGCCCATTCCTAAATTGATCAGACTCCCCATTAGAAGTACCCACTAGATCCACCAGGAGCCTTTCAGAACTTGATGTGGTGTGTCTTGCGGATCAGCTGCTGGCAGCCAGGGGGATACCCATGCCTTCCAGGACCCATCCTCTTATGGGATTTGGGTTGATTTCTTCGCAGACTCCATCTTTTTCTCCTCCTTTGACCACCTTGGTTCCAAAGCCTCCTGCTCTCACGTCTCTTTTGGAACCCCTGTCTCGGCACCAGTAGTGGACCTCACTTTGGCTCTGGGACAGTCCTTTTGGTCCTTGGTTCCTACTGAACCAGTCCTTCCTCAACCCCGTGATTGGGCTGTGGGTTCGGTTGGTGGCATGGTCCCGAGTGTTTCTTCGGTTCCATTCTCGGTACTGGGAGCTTTGTCTGCCCTGATCCTGCTTGAGGCCCCATCCTCGGGAGCAGGTTTGGTGGAGCAGGGTGTGACCCTGGGTGCGAGGCTGTCCTTCTCGGTTCTGGGCTCCCATCCCTCTTTGGGCGGATCTGCTTTCTGTGCAATGGTGATGGCTTTTGTTTCTGGAAGCATTCTGCCAATGTCAGAACCCCAGTCTTCTCCTCCTGAACTACAGCTGCCACAAGCCATCTCCCCGGGACTCTGGGCAGGGAAGCCACAGGAACCCCCTGTACAGGGTGCCCACTTTTCTGACGCCTCTTCAGAAGCCCCCACTGCTGAGCCCCCGCAGAAGAGATCATGCAAGATGAAGCACGTAGACTTACCTGAGGAGTCTCTTGCAGAGGACATGGATTTCGATGATGGTGAAGGGTCCCCACGGTCACCTCCTGAAGATGTCTCCTTTGGAGACATCCTTGAAATGCTGAAACAGAGGGGGTTGACTGGAAGCCCACTAATCCTTCTTCTGAGGAGTCTGTGTTCCTGCAGGCTTTCCATGCCCGGCCCTCTACCTCTTGGGTGACCCCACCTGCAGACAAGCTTGTCCAGCTCATGGTGCAGCATGCCTGGAAGAGCCCTGACTCTGTTGAGGCAATCCCTCAGAGACCCGACAAGATTCTTTCCCCACCCGAGGAACACCCACATTGATCCAGAGTTTTACCAGTCGATGCTATGGTGGTGGTGGTGGTGGCGGCAGCCACTAAAAAGGATATAGCTGAAGAGAGTCCTACTGTCCACCCACCCAATAGAGAGTCCCGGACCGTGGACAGATTGGGGAAGTGAGTTTTTGCATCAGCGACCTTTGCCATATGGTCCCTGAACTACTTGGCACATTTTACAAGGCTCCAAAGAGACTTGCTTTCTGAACTCTCTGAAACACTCACAAGGCAGTTGTCTGACGAGGTGAGGGACAAAGTTGCCTCGCAGCTCGCAACTCTGGAATCTATCTCCAATTCATCCATGAGGTTGCTTTCACATGCAAATGAAGGAGCGGCTAGAGCTGTGGGTTCAGGCATAGTTATGAGACATCACACCTGGATGCGCATTTGTGACCTCACGGATCCCTTCAAGTCTTCCTTTTTGAATGCTCCCATCGAAGCATCTTCCCTGTTTGGCTCCAAGGTAAAGGACACTCTGGCCAGGTGTGAGCAGGATGGTAAGACCCTGTCTGCTGTAGGCCTCCATTTTTCCAACCCTCAACATTCCTTTTCCAGGAACCAGAGGAGTGGGAAGATGTGGCACAAAAAAATCTCAGGGCCCTTTCCATGCCACACGTGGTGATGATACCCCCAGGGGCAGGGGGGGTAACAATTCTGGAAGATGCCCCTTTCAAGGCAGAGGGGTCCACGCAACCAAAGCCCCGGAGACTCCTTCTCTGGACAGCCTTACCAGCGCTCCTGAAGAGCGGCCCAATTGCTTGCCTTTGGAAGCAGTCAGGGGTCATTTCTCTCTGCACCAAGCTACCTGGCACTCTGTCACCACCGATCGTTGGGTGTAGGGCATCATTACCAGAGGTTACACCATTCCCCTCATATCTTATCCAAAACTTCCAACAAAACTCCCTGACGTTCCACCTAGTCAGGGGGAAGAAGCAGCTTCAAAAGTAAGAAAGCTGTATCAACAAAGAGCCATCCAACTAGTCCCACCAGATCAATGCAGATCTGGATTTTACTCAAGATTCTTTTTGGTGCCAAAAAAGACAGGGGATTGGAGACCCATTCTGGAGTTCAGCAGCTTGAACAAATATGTTGCCCAAACCAAATTCTGGATGGTCATGGTTCAGCCCATCCCCCCCTTTCTCTGGGAGGGCAATTGGATGCGCTTGATAGATCTCCAGGATGTGTATTACCACATCAAAATGGAGAATTGCTCCAGGAGTCTGTTTCACTTCCGGCTAGGAGCCAATCATTACCAGTTCCGTGTCCTGCCATTCAGTCTCTCTACAGCCCCCAGAGTGTTCACAAAGTGCATGGCAGTGGTCACAGCTCACTTGAAACTGCAAGAAATCTGGTTGTTTCCATTTTTGGACAATTGGCTCCTTACCACCCCCACCAAGCATCTTCTGGTAACAGCCCTGCAATACACCCTTTCTCTGGCAGAAATTTTGGGGATAACTGTGCACTGGGAGAAATCCAACCTTACTCCAGCCCAGCAGATAGAATTCATCGGAGCAGTCTTTGACACCCAATCCTGTCTGGTATCACTCCCAGCTCACAGACTCCAGAGTTTGAGGCTTCAGTTCCAGGTGATACTCTGTCAAAACAAAGTCTCTGTGAGAGAAGTCCTTCAGGTCCTAGGATCCATGGCAGCCTCCATACTAATAGTGCCTCTTGCAAAACTGCATATGCGTATCCTCCAATGGCGTCTTCTCTCTTAGTGGTTTCCGAACCATCACCCTCTATGTTTTCAGATCCAGATAACCAACTCTTGCAAATAGGACCTACTTTGGTGGATGAGGCCAGACACAGAACTTTGGAGCCACCCATTCCAGCCTCCTCTACCCAAGGCCATTGTGACCATGGATTCTTCCCTGATAGGGTGGGGGGACCATTTCCAGGGAAAGACAGTCCAAGGTGCATGGTCCACGCTGGAGGCCAACCTGCATATCAATGTTCTAGAGCTAAGAACAGTGCTGTTAGCATTGCAAGAATTCTATCCGGTCCTCCCCTGTGGAACAATTGCAATTCAATCAGACAATATGTCAGTAGTCTGGTATATCAACAAGCAAGGAGGAACCATATCCTACCCCCTGTGTTGAGAGGCCATGAAAATTTGGTAGTGGGTGATAGATTCCAACCGCTTTCGTATAGCAACGCATATCCCGGAGTGCTCCAACTTGATTGCGGACAAGCTGAGCAGATGTATTCTCTTGCCCCACGAGTACTCTCTCAATCCCAGATTAGTGGCAGAAATTTTCAGCCGTTGGGGCCAGCCTTGCTGCAACCTCTTTGCCTCCCCTTCAAACAACAAATGCAGCAGCTATTTTGCCCTATTCTGCCAAAGGGGGAGCCCCCAAGAGACATTCTGATTCACGATTGCCCCATGGGACTTCTCTATGCTTATCCACCCATTCCTCTGATTCCACAGTTCATAAAGAAAGCTATTCGGTTGAAATGCAAAGTGATCCTCATAGCCTCATTTTGATCTTGACAAGTTTGGTTCCTCTTCCTTCGGGCTCATCTGTTGGACCCACTGTGGATTCTGGACCCTATTCCAGATCTGATCTCTCATCCCCAAGGGTTGACTCATCCAAATCTGTCCAGTCTCAAGCTGACAGCTTGGTTTCACCACTTCTGCTAGTTGCCAGGCAGGATGACCTCCCCTATCCTGCTCGTGATATCATTCTGGCTTCTCATAAATCATCCACCAGAAGACTATACTGGGACAAATGGAAAAGGTTCTCTATTTGGTGAAAGGAAAGGAAGATCTGTATTTGGCTCCTATCACAGCGGTCTTACAATATCTACGTTTTTTGAAGATGGAGCCGCAGCCACTACCATACGAGTACATTTGGTGGTGATTTTGAATGATCACAATGGACTGGATGGTACTCAACTCATATCACTGTATTTATGTAAAACCTTTCTTAAAGGAGTTTCTCACATTAGACCTCCAATCAGATAGCCTATAGAGCCATGAAACCTCACGTTAGTTCTCCAGTCTTTGACTCCACCTTGATACACTTTGACAGAGTATCACTCCGGATGAACTCATCCTTTCTCCCCAAAGTTGTTTCTGAGTTTTCCATCAGTCCTATTGATCTTCCAGTATTTTTCCCAAACTTTTCTAATAAAGGAGAATACTGCCTACATTCCTTGGATGTGCACAGGCAATTGTGATTCTATTTAGACAGGACCAAAATAATATGTAAGACTGACCAACTGTTCATTTCCTTTTCTGGGCCTAGAATGGGAAACCCCATCTCCATGGTAACTTTATCGAAATGGCTAAGGGACTGCATACGTTTTACTTATTCAGTTGCAAAAGAATCTATGCCACAGAATATTAAAGCCCATTTCACCAGATCTATGCCAATGAATGACATTTGTGCAGCAGCCACTTGGACTAAACCCCACACTTTTATCAATCATTACAAATTGGATGTGGTCTCCAGAGGGAGAGCTGCCTTCAGCTCAATGGTTCTCAGGAACATTCTTACATAAGGGCCACCCAATGATGATAAGGTAGCTGGGGGTTCTGTCCCATTGGTGATGAATAGAAAGAAGATTAACAACATCAGATAAAGAAGTTATGTCTTACCATAAGGTTCCATCTGTGGTGTTCATCTTTTTTCATTCATCACTTCCCACCCTCCTTCCCCGCCAAAGGCTCCTGGCGGATACTTTGGGTCCAAGTGGTGTCTTAGGGCATTTGCGCAGAAATGGCCTTTGCTTTACTTGTATAACATGGGCAAACTCAATCTGAGGTAACAGGGAGAAGGGCATTGTCGGTAGAAGCTTAGCTCGAAAATTTTTTGGCTGGCACGAGCTTGGTACTAGGCCAACTCAGTTCCGAGAACCCATCGGTGATGAATGAAAGAACAACAATACATATAGAATGTTATGGTAAGACATAACTTCTGTTTTTTTTTTAAATTACAGGTATTAATTAGCTGCCATTAGATAAGCATTTAGTTATAAGGCTTCCTACATAGAGAAAAATGAAATGGCAAGCAGAGTAAGTATCACGGGTACAATCAGTAAAAACTGATTCTTCCTCCCCAACTTGAATATATTATTGAACAAAGCTAACCAAGAGTCACTTGAAGAAGGGATGTTACCATTTCCAATACCTTCTGGTATTACCTCCTAAATGATTTCTGATTGTTTTTTTTTTTTGTTTGTTTTTTTATTATAAGAATATATGAACGGCATTCCTGATTGACTAAAAGTACATATCACCCCCTTGACTAACTGTCATTTTAATGGTAACCTGATCTATAGATATAAAGGTGGTATTACTTAAAGCTTCTAAAAGTGTAGATAATTTATGAAGCTCCCAAATTGCTGTTATTGTTTCATACCATAAGAAAATTCCTGCTTTAGAAATGATGACATCACAAAGATCTGTATTCGTTACATTAAGATCTGACATCTTTTTCATCCATTCCTCACCAGGTAGTTATTCAGGCCACTCTAGACTTCAGGATCCAAAGCTGAGGCTCCTCCCTTTACCCATAATCCCATCCTATCCTCAGCATTAACTCAGATCTTGTTTGCCGCTCATTAGAGTAAGCCATGGTCCATTGCTCAGATAAGTGTGATTGTTTCTTTTCTAGGTTATTTCCTCTAGATTTTCAATTTCTTCCTTTATCTCACCCTTTTATAGGCTTTACACCACTTCTTACCCCCTCTAAAAAGTTGTCTGCCATCAGTGCTCTTCTCTCTACTTAAGATTGATAGTCCTATACTAATAATTATTCCTTAACTGAGTTTTAACAGTTTTCAGTGTTATTTTGTAGGGATTATTATTTTGGTTCAAATTTCTTTTTTGGTGTTGTATTTTCTATTTTTTTTCACAGCATGGCTGAGAAACCTTCCAGCTTTAAAAAGTGTGGCCTCTGGATGCACAATACCAAATTCAGACACACAAGTGAAGTGCTTGTATTGTCTGAGTGTGGGCATGTTGAAGAGGACTGGTTCCATCTGTACTGTTTTTGGCCAGATGGTCATTAAAAAGCATCATAATAAATTAGTCCTGAAGGAACTTCTCCCAGCCCCTGCAGGAGGCTTGTCCCTTCCTCCACCTTCTTCCTCTTCTTCAACTTCTGCAGCTTCCCTGTGTGCCAGAAAGTCTTCAGACAGATATAAGGGGGAAAAGGGCAGAAAAAAGTCCAGGGAAAAAGTCTCAAGGAGGCTAATAAATGCTTCCCTGACTGCTCTGCCTCTTCTGTTGCATCTTTGGTTCCAGCTTCCAAGACGCCTAGGTTATTGAATTTAACATCCATTACTCCTTCTCCTTGTTCAGACCCAAGATTCTCTCTCAAGCTGGTATATCAGAGACTTTGTTCTCCCTTCATACAAGGAAGAATGATGCACCACTTTTACAGTCCTTCATCCACCTCTTCATCCATCAGGTCGGTTCGATCTACCAGAAGCCTCACAGAAGCAGATATGGTAGAATGAAGAGGAAGTTCCTCAGGCCCCAAATTCAGTGTGAGGTTCTCCTGGCTCCAACCCCTGTTGCACCTGCAGGTTTCAGTCCTTCCCCTCTTCCAGTGATTGCTCTTACCCTGATCCGTTCTCAGGCTTTGGTGTCACTGTATCCAAGTTTCATCCAGGGGTTGTCCTTGTTGAATCTGAAGACTTGTTCTTCTACTTCTTCACCTACTTCTCTGATCCAACTTGTTTCAAGTGCCTGGGAGATGAAGCATCAGCACCATATCTGAAGCAGTGAATTGACTTTGAAGGAGTCAGAGCCCTCTCTTCCCCTTGGAGATTCAACACTAGATAACTTTGCTGTGGAGTCTAGCCCACTGGCATTGAGAAGACCATCCTGGGCTGGATGTCTCAGCTCCTCTGAGTGGTTTTAGGTTCCCCCTCTGCTTCAGATTTCGAGGATATAGAGAGAGTGCTAACCCTTTCTGTTGAGCAGGCTTTCCTTGCATGCTTGGTGTTTCCTATCCCCCACCAAATGGCCTTGGGTCCGGATCCCACTCTTCTATCCCATCGAGACAGTCTGGTCTGTCAAGCCTCAAGACAGCCCATTATCAGGGTTCTAATCTGTCTTCCAAGTCTTTACCAGAGCAATCTACAGCAGCACCTCTTCTGAAGCTTAAGTGCAAGAGGAGGCAAATGGACTGCCCCAGGAGTCCCTCACTGAAGACACCAATTTTGATGAAGAAGAAGGATCCCCAGATTACTCCTTGAGGACTTGTCCCTTCACAAGAAGAGCAGGTGTTCCTTGTGGCCTTTGGGTCTTGCCCAGCTATGTCTTGAGTGGACTTTCCCACAGATAAAATGGTCAACCTGTCTTGTTTTCCCCAAAGATTGCCCTCACTGGAGCAAGGTTCCAGGAGTTGATTCTGTGGTAGTGTCAGCAGCCACAAAAAAGAAGCTGGCCAAATAGAGAGCCTCTATCCCCCTAACAGGGAATATAGGGCTTTGGAAAAGTTTTGACTTTTAACCTGAGGGCACTAAATAATCTGGAACACATGACAAGATTTCATGGAGATTTGAAAAAGGAGTTTTCCAAATCTCTGTTGGGGTCCATCTCTGCAGACGCCAAGAAAACAGAAGACTTGCACCTGGTCATCCTACAGTCCCTTTCCAACCCTTTGATGTACTTGGTTTCTAGTACTATGGAAGGTGCTTTGAATGCCAAAGGTACAGGCATTACTGTAAAGAGACATGCTTTGATGCACTTTTGTGACTTTGCAGAGCCCTTTAAGACATCTTTTCTAAATACCTCTTTCGATGGTTCGGCACACTTCAGACCAAAAGTCAAGAGCACAATTTCTAGGAATGAGAAAGACAGAAAAACACCATCTGCCATTGGAATACGACTGTCTACACTTCAGAGGTCCTTTTCTAGGAACCAGAAAAGTAGCAAGAAAATCTCATTCCTGAACTCCCAAGGGATTTCCTCAGGTACTCCTGGAGGTAGACCCCCCCCCATGACAGAGGGGGTGCTCTAACAGTGGACATTATCCCCTGTGGCAGAGGAGGTCTGCAAAACTAGAGCTTCAGGAATCCATTCTCTGAGAAACCTTATCAGAGCTCCTAAATGCTTACCCAGCTGTTGCTGTCTGGAGGCAGTTGAGGATGCTTATCTCTGTATTCTGAATCCTGGGCATCCATCACCAAAGATACTCCATGAGCTATTCAGTTCTCTTTCTTTGTCCCCCCTCCATCATCAAGGAAACTCCCAGACATTCCACCATCTCAAAGAAGAGCAGCTGCTATAGAAATAAAAAAGCTGCTGGACAAACAAGTCATCCAGGTGGTCCCACCAGACCAACATGGATCCGAAACTTAATCAAGATTCTTTCTGGTGCCAAAAGAAAGAATGGGGACCTCAGGATAATTTTGGACCTTAGTCATCTCAATCAATATGTCAAACAGATGAAATTTCAGATGGTCACAGTTTAGTCCATCCTTTCCTTGTTGAAGAGCAACAACTGGATGTGTTCAATATACCTGCAGGATGCATACTACCATATTATAATGGACAGGTGATCCAGAAGGTTTCTCCACTTCCAGCTAGTTGCCAGTCATTTACAATTTAGGGCCCTCCCTTTTGGTCTCACCACAACCCTCTGGATGTTCACCAAGTGCATTGCGGTGGTCTCAGTGCATCTCAGACTGCAGGTGTTCCCCTACCTGGATGACTGGCTCATTTCCACTTCTACCGGGGATCTTCTCCCCAATGCCAGGGACTCCTTGCTGTGTCTGGGCTGTTATCTGGATGTTTTAGTGAATCTAGACAAATCCAAACTGCTTATGGTCCAGACAATAGAGTTTATTGGGGCGCATTTGGGCACAACTGGTCAAATTGCCAAACTTCCATAGTACAGGTTGATAACCATACAGAATCGGGCATCACATGTACTTTCCTCCAAGAAACCACATGCAATATTGATTCTTCATCTTCTAGGGTCTATGTCTGCCTCCATTACTCTGGTCCCCCTAGAGAGGTACCACATGAAGATTATCCAATGGATGCTTTCAATACAGTGGTTCATCATACGTCAACCCATGAGCTTTTCATTTGACAGACATTTGTAGGACACACACAACATGACCCTTTGTCCCTTCTTTTCTTAAAGCCATAGTGACTATGGACGTTTCCCAGTTAGAGTGGGGGGACACTACATAGGAAAGATGGTCCAAGGCACTTGGGTCCCCTCCAAGGCCAATCTTCACGTCATTGTTTTGGCAACAAACTGTCATCCTAGCATTGCAGGCTTTTCAGGACATTCTACTTCTGGGTGTGATTTCTATTCAGACGGACAATAGTACGACAACAAATGGGGGAACACAGTCCTACTCTTTATGTTGAAAGGTGATGAGTGTGTGGCAGTGGGTGATATCTTCAGATCACTACCTGATAGCAATGTACACCTTGGGAAAATCCAGTGTTCTGCCAGACAGGTTAACCAGGTCTGTCTATCCTTCTACTTCATATGTGGTTCCTCGATCCAATGATAGTGGTGGAATATATTTTCCATTGTTGGGGCTAACCATGATGAGATCTTTTTGCTTCCCCTCACAACATAAATACAGCAGGTTCTTCACCCCGATCCTCCAAGAGGGGGGGTCAGTAAGGGATACTCAGATGCACATTTGGTCCCCCAAAATCCTATATGGCTTTCCCCTACTGCCCTACTCCATTCATGCCCAAATGTCTGCAGAAAGCATCAGAGAAGAAGATCAAAGTCATCCTCATTGCCTCATTCTGGCCTCAACAGGTGTGGTTTCCTTTCCTATGACCTCACTTGGTATAGATTTCATGTCTGGGCCTCTCAGCAGAATCTGGACCCCTTTTTGACTCCTGTTCTTGATGTTTGGGATTTCCTGGCTTCCTTTTTTCATGATGGTGCTGACTATTCTCCTATTACAGTCCAGCTAGCTGTGATTTCTAATTTTCATATATGGGAATCATTCATCTATAGCCTCCCTTAGAATGCCCAAGGTGTTGTCAAGGGGCACTTTCCTTCTAAATTCTCCCCATAAGGATCCCACTTCTCCTTGGCCCATAAACATTTTGCTTCAAGCCTTAATCTGTCATCCCTTTGAACCTGCAGCCAAAGTGGATATCACATTTCTTACTTGGAAAACATTTCTGGTGGCAGCCATGTCAGCTCTAAAAATATTTGAACTATAAGCCTTGTCTTGAAACCTCTATATCGTATTTTTCACAAGGACTGAGTATCTTTACAGACAGACCCATCCTTTACACCAAAAGTGGCAACTGAAACTTCACAAAGCCAATCCATCCATCTTCTGTTTTTGTTCCCTAATTTTTCCAGCAAAGAAAAGTGTATGCTACACTTGCTGAGCATGCTTTGTCAGCTCCATTTCTATCTTCACCATACCAAACTTATTACAAAGTCTGATCAACTGTTTTTCTCTTTCTCTAAAGCCAAATTAAGATGAGGAATCTCTAAAGTAACTTTATCAAGATGGCTGTCTGACTGCATCTCTCACATGTACAAGGACCACCATCTTACTTTTCCTAGTTTCATCAAAGTCCATTTGACCAGATCTGTGCCTACTTCCACTGGTTTCTTTTCAAGGGCATCTGTTGATATTTGGCTGCCACCAGGTCAAGTATTCATGCTTTCATTTCTCATTGCAAGTTGGACATGTTCTCCAGCAATAGGGCTACTTTCAGTTCAACAATCCTCCAGGATATCTTCCATGAGACCACCCTAGAGCTCTCTAGCTGGGGACTCTGTCCCCTCCATTGAGCAATGAATGAAAGAGACATCATATATGAAATATATGTACTTACCATAGCAATAGATGTCCTTCCTTATCACTGTTGCAGTATTCTTTACTCTTTGGCTATCCTCAGCAAGATATCCTAACATCCAACCAGCATACTCAAGCCTTTACACTTTCCAAGTGTCGTATGTTAGATGTATATGTCCTATATGCAGCTGTACAGATGCCTAATCCTCAAAACTTCTTTGCCACCAGTCTGAATGCTATCTATGAATTTGATCTGTGTGCCGTTCACCAAGTTGGTTCATATATCAAACTGAAGATAAATGCCCCTTTGGAGTTCCTTCCTTGTAGTTTGTTTTTATGTCATCCAGGAAGAGAAAATGTGAGTGTGGGAGGCAGATTCTGCATAAAGATAGACATTAGAAGTGCCTTTTTTGTTTAGGTGCTACACACAACCATACACAGTTTGGGATTTGTCAGGCATTTATCCCTAAAACTCTCCACAGTCATCTGTCTTCCCCCTCTATTTATTTAGAAAACCAGTGTCTCAAGCTTTTGGCTCAGGGTACCATGGTCAAATCCGCCCACCCCAAAATAGCACATACTGATCCTGCTGTTGCTGCTGTCCATCCTTCATCGGACATCTCCATCGGGTTTGATGAGGAACCGGAGGACCATCCACTGCCAACTTCAGTTCCCTCTGCCACTACCCAATTGGAGATTTACATGGAGCTATTTATCCAAACATCCACCAAGGCTGTGCATACACCGGTGCAGATGTAGGGGGGCTATGGCTGATTATATCTGAGGAGCCTAGGGTGATTCCCCAAATATTAGTTTGGGAAGAGGTGCCTGGTACCCCCATCAAATTTAGGCAGAAGTCTGAACCTCCTGGATTTGTTAAAGCACATGTTCCTTTAAAAAAGAAACAGAAAAACAAACATGGCTTCTGTGGCTAAATATCCTCACAGAGAAGACTTCACTTAGAGGTTTTCAATGCTCTAATGGCCCTGGAACCCTGACAAGGGATGTCTGTACCTGCTCCTGTTTTTCACCCCTTCTTAAAGGCATAGGGATTCTGACTCTTCTGATGAAGAGTTGGATTCTGGTGAAGAGACTTTGGCCTAATCCTCCTAGATCCACTCTTCTCTCACCTTGAAGTCTGATAATTTTTCAAAAGGAGAATCAGTGATCCTTATCTTTTGGGGATACAGTAGTTCACATGATAGAACACATTAACTGGAACTGTTCCCAGGTTTCTGAGGTTCAAAAAATGTACTATAAATTGTTGCAAATGTGCTTGCCCAGACCTTCTGCAATCTGTCCTGATGTTCTTCATGTTTCACTGTTGCAGTTATTACATTTGGGTTATCCCTGCCAAGGTAGCCCTCTGCCGGCCCGAATACCAGAGGCTTAATATTTCTGCATTGGCTGCTGTCACTTCAGGACTGATGTCAGGTCATCAGTAGTATAAAGTAAGGCAGCTGACACCATTACATCAGTCTTTCTTGCCGTGGAGCCCGAAGCAGTTCACATGAGTGCCAGTCGGCCACTACCTGAGTTTCGTCTACCGAATTGAAGTTGAAGTCTTTTAAAGCTAAGTACCCCATTGGGGATCCTTTTACTTCCACTAACCAATGTCAGAAAATGTTAATAATGGTCTCACCTGTGGAAAGCAAATACCACATCAAGACTTCCATTCTTACTGCATCTCTTGCTTAAGCCCAGACCACGACATCTCCCGTTGTCATTTCTGTGCTTTGTTCACTGCCAGAACTATCCATCATCAGGACCTTATTGTAGCCAGATATTTTCTTACAGTCCTCGAATTCCAATATGGTACCAATAAGCCATCCGACAGCAGATCTTAGGAAAAACCTAAAGATAAAGACAGAGACAGACCGCACAGGTCCAAACCTGCCAACGCTTCCATTAAGTTGGTCGTCTGTTCTCCGGTCCTCAGTGAGGCACATTTGCAGCCCCTGATGTCCACTTCTGTGGATTCACAGGCCATTACCGAGACACTTTCAGAGTCCAGTATGCCACAAAACTCTTCTTCGACTAAGGATCCAATGGTCATCTCTACCTTGGATAGGTCTGGAGCCACTGAGCAGGCACCAGCTTCTGAGGAAGTCCTTCGCACTACCGATTCTCGGCACAAACCGATGTCTTCTTTTGCGACTACTGTTCTTTCAAATACGACCAAGTTTCTTAGGCCTAGGGGTATGAACCACACCCAAGAAACAGACGACCCACTTCCAGACACCTGCTTCCTTGCCTCAGACTCAGACACTTAAAATGGTGGAACACCTTATCATGCTGATCGGGGAAGCCAAGCTACTCCCTCCAAAAGGAAGAGAGATCGGTCCCCTGTAGTTCTGTCTGAACAAGATCTGATGCTTCTGAATATGAAGACATGCAGCCCCTCTCTACTTATGAGAATTCTGATGCAGAGGATTCCATCCCTTCAGCCTCTCCGCCAGAGAAGTTTTCCTTTGGGGAAACCCTGCATACCTTAAGGGAGCATTTCCAATGGGAAAGTCAAGACGACCTCAGTCTAAAAAGTGACTCTGGGAATTCCTAGATCTTCCACAGCACAGACCCTTGGCCATCCCCCCAGTCCTGGATGCTGTGCAGGATGTTTTCCTGGAATCCAGCTTGACTCCTGACACCCTCCCTCTTGCACCCAGAAAACCAGACAGGTACTATAGAGTCCCTGACTCACATAAATTTCTTTTTAAAAATCCTACTGACCCTGAGGTAATTTCTCAAGGGCCTAAAGGGATTAAAGCAACCTCTGCTAAGAATTCCACCCCCTCAGATAGGGATTCCCGAGCACTAGACAGCTGGGATAAAAAAGTATACACCTCAACTACTCTTGCTATCAGGGCACTAAATTGTCAGTTCCATATGCTAAAATTTCAGCAACATACCCTGGAACTCCTCAAACAAAAAATGTCTTCCTTTCATGCTTGGGCAGAATCTAAAGAATTACAAGAGTTAATGCATTCTGCAACTCAAGTAACTAAACACACCTTGCACTGTGGTTTTGACGCCCTAGAAGCTTCTTGTAGGGCAGAAGTCATTGGATCTGTCATTAGAAGGCATGCATGGCTTAAGGAACAGCCCATGCCAGACCATGTCAAATCTAAATTGTTGGATGCCCCCCTGCGCAAAGATAACTTATTTGGCACTAAGGCAGAAGAGGTCTTAAAAAAGATGAAAGAAATAGCTAAATCTATCCAAACAGTTAAGGATTTCTTACAAGTCCAGCCACCCAGGTTCAGCAGGCATTGTCCCACCAAACACTGGTCCTTTCCTGCTCCCTCCAAGCCAGTCCAGCCTAGGCCCCGGGGAACCAGACCCACCCAGGCAGCAGCCACGGGGAATGCAGAGATCTAAGCAGTGGACTACCTCCACTGAAAAACCAGGGAGTTCTAAGCCACCCCCTTATGGTAAGAACTCACAATGGCTCACCTCCCCCACACCCTCCCTCTGCCCACTTTCTCTTAGCCCTAGGAGGAAAACTCTCCTTTTATGCAAGCACCTGGGCCACCATTACCAACGACCACTGGGTTCTGAACATAGTGTCTCAGGGATACAAATTTTCCTTCCACATCCTTCCAACCCCAAAAGGGTTCCCAGATCTACCTGCAAACCAGTGGGCAGAGGCTCAAAAGCAAATCCTTTCCCTGCTTTCTATGAGGGCAGTAGAGCATGTTCCTGCAGAACAGATAGGCCAAGGTTTCTACTCCAGACTTTTTCTGGTGCCCCATCCTGAATCTATCCATTCTAAACACCTTTCTGGTGATCCCAAAATTCAAAATGCTCACTCTCCAGCAGCTGCTACCCATGCTGTCCAAGGACATTTGGCTAGCCACTCTCGATCTAAAAGAGGCCTACCTCCACATTCCTATCAGGGAATCATGCAGGAAATATCTCTGTTTCAGGGCAGGATCTCAACACTTTCAGTTCTCTGTGCTTCCCTTTGGCTTATCTACTGCTCCCAGAGCTTTCACAAAATGTCTGGCTCTGGCCATTGCCTTTTGCAGACAAAGGAATATCCAGATTTACGCATACTTAGACTGCCTTATTCAGGTGGTACCTAAAAAGCCTTTGGTGTCAACACTCTGAAGACCTGGAAACTCTTATACCTATAATTCCTTGCCTCAGAAAAGATTTTTTTTGGTGGGCAACAGCATGCTTCCACAACAAGGGACTGCCTTTCTCACCACCCCCCACCACCCAGACCCTCACCACAAATGCATCAGACTATGCTTGGAGTGCACACCTGTATGGCAGGTGTATACAGGGCCAATGGAGCCCACACAAATCCCTCTGCACACCAACCAAAAAGAGATGATGGCTGTCCAGCATGCCTTGATAACTTTCAAACCCCTTCTATCCCCAGGGGCTCTCCTGATCAAAACAGACAACACCACTGTAATGTGGTATATTAAAAAGCAGGGAGGGACTCACTCCTACCATCTGTGCAGGCTGGCCGTGACCCTTTGGCGCACAGCCTCTGCCATATAACTGCACCTGTTAGCACAATTTCTACCAGGCTCTCTTAACTCTCTGGCAGCCCAGTTAAGCAGAAATCTTCTGGACCCACATGAGTGACAGCTCAACAGATGAACCTTCATCCTAATAACTCAGAAATGGGGCACCCAGAAGGTCGGCCTCTTTGCCTCCCACACCAACCATCAGCTCAGCAAATTCTGCACCAGGAAGCATCACTACATGGTTTGGAAAGTGGATGCCCTTTCCTACCCCTGGGTCAATCTGTTGGTCTATGCCTTTCCTCCACTACCTCTCATCCCCAGGGTATTGCTCAAAATAAAGGAGGAGAAACCAAGGACAATTCTTATAGCTCCAGACTGGCCTCGCCAGCACTGGTAGCCCTTGCTGTGCAGCCTGCCACCACTGCCACCATGGCATCTTCCTCAGATTCCAAACCTTCTGACCCAGAGGGAAGGGGAATTTATACATCCCCAACTTCAGACACTCAATTTGGCAGTTTGGTTATTCCCTAACCCTGGATCAATCTGCCAACCTCAGTAAACAGGTTCTAGATGTTATCCATGAAGCCAAATGCCCAAGCACTAGAAAGTCTTATGCTGACAAATGGAAAAGGTTCTGCACCTGGATCCAGGCTAAAGAAGCCAATACGGTGCAGCCCTCCCTCCCTCTTATCCTGGATTACTTAGCTGACCTATTACACAGTGGTTACCCTTTCTCCTCTATAAAAATTAATGCCTCTGCTATTTCTGCTCATTTTCCCACTGAGCAGCCCCTTTTCTCACACCCTTTGATCAAACAGTTCCTAAGAGGGGCTAGCAACTTGAGGCCACCCAGAAGGGCACCCACCCCAGCTTGGGACCTTAACTGTGTTTTGGAAAACTCACCCTGTCCCCTTTCAAACCAGCTTCTTCTGCAGAGCTAAAATTTCTCTCCTGGAAGACAGCATTCCTTCTGGCCATCACTTCAGCCAGAAGAGTCTCTGACCTGCAAGCACTCATGGCTGTGGAACCCTTCAGCATCTTCCATGCTGACAGGGTATCCCTCAGAAATAATCCATCCTTCATGCCCAAGGTGGTGTCCAGAGTGGCTCTCAACCAGTCCATTCATTTTCCCACCTTTTTTCCTAATCCCCAGAACAAGGGGGGGAAAGATTATGCACACTCTAGATGTGCACAGACAGCTCAGATTCTATCTAGACAGAACTAAATTCTTCAAAAAGTCTGATCAATCGCTGGTTAGCTTTGCTGCAGGGGAAGAAGGCAAAGGCATCTCTAAACAATTTCCAAATGGATAGCACACTGCATCCATTTCTGCTACAGACAACATGGAAAGCCTCCCCCCAAGGGGGTCAGGAATCACTCCACTAGAGCAGCCTCCACCTCTGCAGCTTTCTTCAGATGAGTCCCCAGCAGGGACATCCTGGAGGGTGCCACCTGGACATCTGTTCACACTTTTACCAAACATTACCACCTGCCTCTCATCTCCAAATCCAGGCCAGGGTTTGCCTCTGCAGTCTAGCAGGGCATCCTAGCCAGCCCCTAGTTTCTTTGACTGCCTCCACCCTTTTCCTCAGCTTTGGGAATTAACCCAAATGTGATGACTGCAACAGTGAAACACGAAGAACATAGTAAAGTTGTGTACACTTACCATAAATGTAGATGTTCGAGTGTATTCACTGTTGCAGTCCTGGTTTCCCCTCCCTCCATCCCCCTTTCTTCTCTTTTCTTTCTAAGAGACATATTGGTATTTACTTTCTACTGGTGGGGTTCTTCCACCAGAACCTGGCTCCTACTTGGGGGCTCCTGACAGGTTAGGGCAAGAGAAACTGATGTAATGGTGTCGGCTGCCTTACTTTATACTACTGATGACCTGATGTCAGTCCTGAAGCGACAGCAGCTGACACAGAAATACTAAGCCTCTGCTATTCAGGCCGGCCGAGGGCTACCCTGGCAGGGATAACCCAAATGTAATGACTGCAGCAGTGAATACACTCGAACATCTACATTTATGGTAAGTGTACACAACTGTACTTTTTAGCTGCCCTTTAGGATACCTTTTCTGTAGCTTCTCAGGCTCCTGTCTCTCAATCTCTGGCTCCTAAGAAGCCAGACATATTTTGTGAAGTCCCTGAGGATCTCGTGATGTCCTTTTATATCACTGTTGCAACATCCAAAACAGAAAGGATCTCCTGCCTATTGCAGCCCAATCCTTGGCCAGTATATAAAAGCCTAATGAATTTGTATACACCATATGCCACATTTATGCTCCACACACAGAACTATAAAACGGGGATGCAGATGCAACTACCCAGAACTTTGCCACCAGTTTAAATGCTTTTGCTAATTGGTCTGAATGCCTAGTTGCTGTACTGAATACATGGCACCAGATAAATACTCCATTGGGGTGCTTTTTCTTTACTTTCTTGGTCTTGTATTCTGTTTTGCTACATAGAATTCATGTCACCCAGGAAAGGAAAATGTCAGTGTGGGAGGCAGATTCCCCATAAGGATTGTCACAAACGGTGTCTGTTTTGTTTGGGTGCTTCCCACAACCATACCTCTTGTATTATATGTAAGGCATTTTTGCCTAAGGCACTCAAAAGCTGTTTGTTTTCCTTGGCCATTTATCTTGAAAACCATTGGCTTCAACAGTTAGCCCAGGGTACCATGGCCGAATCATTTAACCCTGAGATACTCCCACTAGTTAAAAAGAAAGCAAGAAGTCTCAGCCGGATTCTTTAGCTTTCCAGCCTCCACTAGATGTCCCTCTGGACATAGCTCTGTAGGTCATTTGGCATCTATGTTGGATTCCTCTGCCATGACCCCATCAGTGGCCGGCATGGATTCATCCTTCTGCACATCCTGTGAGGCTTTGCAGGCGTATTTTCTGGACATCAAGGGAGGAGCTACATTTCATTATCTTGGAGGGTCCTGGAGGGATTCCACAGGTATTGGTCAAGTAGGAGGTTCCGGGTTCTCTTATCGAATCTCGCCAAGGGTCAGAACCTCCAGTATTTGTTAGGGCTGATGTCCCTTCCAAGAAAAGACAAAAACTGAAGCATGTTTCTCTCTGTTAGGATCTAAGGATCCTCAAAGGGAATGGCAGAAGTTTACTCAGGGCTTTTTTTTCTGCCTTGATGGCCCAAAAGCCTCCTCAGGGGGTTTCAGTACCTGCTCCTCCATGGACCTCTACCCCTTCTAAATGGCTTAGGAAACCAGATTCCATGGACAAAAATTCAATGTCTGGTCAGGGGTCTTTGTCCTATTCTTCACAGATGTCCTCACCTTTGGCTTATGGTTTTGATGAAGAGAAGTCTGTTAGTCCTGAGTCTCCTTTTGTGGAATTGTCCTTTGGGGACACAATTGCTAGGATGATGGAATACTTTAAGGGGGATTCTTCTCAAGTGTCTAATATTCAGAGAAGATAATATGAGTTGCTTCAGGTGGATAGTCCTAAACCATCGGCATTTCCTTCTGTCTTGTTATGTGCTTTCATTGCTGATTCCAAGTCTCCTGATTCTCAGCCTCCTGCTCCTGAGAAACCTGATAGGTTCTGTAAGGTTCCTGAGGAATGTCAGTTTTTATTTAAATGTCCTCCTGCTGATCCTGCTGTGGTGTCAGTCTCTTCTAACAAACCTTTTAAGCTTTTGCCCTCTTCCAAACTTATACCTTCTGATAAGGATAGTAGGCCAATAGAGAGGATTGTTAAAGTTTGCACTACTCTATGACCTTTAGGGCTGTTAATTACCAGACCCACATGACCAGGTATCTTCTGGTCTTGATATTTCAGGCTTGTCAGGTTATTTCTGACCTTCTGATTCAGAAGGCAATCCTCTGCCTTATCTTTTTTAGGTTCTGATTCTCAAGTGGCTTGCCACTCTATTAAGTGTAGCTATGATGCTGCTGTTGCCTGGTCTAGGGCTGTGGCTTTTGGGTTTTTAATAAGGCATTATTACTGGCTTCATCTTCAGTCTGTGCTTGAGGACATTAAATCCTAATTGTTGGATGCTTCTTTAGATAGTAAACATATTTTTGGGACTGCTGCTGGTGTTGATATGTTTACTTCCCTTCAAGAGAAAGACAAAGCCTTGCAGGACCTTAAACATATTTTTGTCTCTCGTATCCTAAGTTCCAGAGGAATTATCCTTCTAGATCTGCTTTTGTTTGCAGGCAGCTCTGCCAGGCTTCCAATGGCAGGAAGAGTGGGTGACAGGCCCCCACTGCTAAGGTTTCTCAGATTTCTGTGGCCCAGCAGCCTCCTTTATCTGATAAG
Source organism: Protopterus annectens (assembly GCF_019279795.1). Taxonomy (NCBI): domain Eukaryota; kingdom Metazoa; phylum Chordata; order Ceratodontiformes; family Protopteridae; genus Protopterus; species Protopterus annectens. The sequence goes on along the minus strand of NC_056727.1, from coordinate 574,698,883 downwards.
TCTGCTTATCTCTGACAATTCCTGCCCCCCTTCATTCAGACCAGATTCCTTTGTCCCTTCAACTTTTCCCTTTGTGTTTCAATTTAGTGTCTCATCATTTCAGACTCTTTGGATTCTTTCTATCATCTGTCAGGGTTACTTCATGGTATGGAAGTCTCTCCCTCCTTTTTCATGGATTCTTTAACCTCTTCTAGAGCATCTTCCTCATTTCCCAGAGGTTCTAGGCTCCCTGCTGAACCAAGGAACCATTCAACCTGTCCCCCCCTTCCAAAGTGGAAAGGGTTTTTATTCCAGGATGTTCCTGTTTCCTCAAAAGGGAGGCATTTGGAAACTTACTCTGGATCTCTCCTGGCTCAATACCTTTCTCAAGGTCCCTTCTCTTCATATGCTTACTCCTCAAACCCTGTTTCCTGTTTTGTTACCCCAGGCTTTTCTGTTGTTCTTGGATCTGAAAGATGCTTACCTTCGTATCCTTTTTTCAACTTCTTTTCAGGAAGTTTGTTTTGCTGTGTGTTCCTTTTATTTTCAGTTCTGTGTTCTGCCCTTTTGTCTCTCTACTGCCTTAAGGTTATTCACAAAATGCCTAGCTCCTGTGATTGCTCTCTGCAGGCTCCAAAGCATTCAAATGTTTCCTTATCTGGATGACCTGTTGCTTCAGGCGCCTTCTCCCAGTTACCTTTTACAGGATCTGAAGCTCACTATCTCTCTTCTTCAAAGTCTGGGGTTTACTACCAACTTCCAAAAGTCCATCCTGACTTCCTCTCAGAATCATGTGTACCTGGGATGCAGGATTCAGACAGTGCCAACGCTGGCTTCTCTTTCACCTCCAAAAGTTTTGTCATTGACATTCTTCTTTCAGTCTGTTCTTCCTCTGACTGCCATGCCAGCAAGGGAGTATCTTTGGGCCCTGGGATTCATGGACTATTCTATTGCTTCCTCTTGCCAGATTGCATATGCGGAAGCGTCAGTGGTGTCTCAAGTCATTTTGGCTGCAGTATTGTCACCCTCTGCATTTCAGTGTACCTCCCCTTCCCTGTCTAAAGAAGGAATTTGAGTGGAGGATTCTTCAGCTTACTCTCAACCCAGGCCGTCCCTTTCAGCCTCCAGTCCATTCTCAAGAACTGTTCACTGATGCCTCAGATATGGAGTGGGGTGCTTCTTTTGGTCACCTGAAAGTTCAGGGTCTCTGGCCTCCCCTTCACTAGTCAGACCATATCTACATCAAAGAGAGCTCTGATTCTGGCCCTTCAAGCTTTACACCCCATGTCCTGTCCAGGCCTCTTAAAGGTGTATACAGACAACACTGCAGTGATGTGGTATGTCAGTAAGCAAGGAGGCATGAGATCTTACCTCCTATGCAGGATGGCTGTTCAGGTTTGGGAGGTGGCTCTCAGTTATTTAACTCTTCAAGCAATTTATATGCCTTCAGAGCATCTAGTGGCAGATTGAGTAGGTCTAAAACACAGGCTTATGGATGGATGTTTCACAGAGACATTTTCTAGACATTGTCCATCAGTGGAGTATTCCTCAGGTAGATTTTTTGCCTCCCTTCTGAAAAGGCAGCATCCTCACTTCTGTTCCAGAGTGCCATGCCATCTGGCATGGAAGATGGACACCCTTTCTTTTCCTTGGAAGGGGATGTTTCTTTATGCCCCCCTCTACTTCCAAGAGTCCTGCAGAAGATTCAACTGGACTCTCCAAAAATTGTGCTAGTGAATCCCTTTTGGCTAAGACAGCACTAGTTCCTCCCTCTTAATTCATCTGGCCAGGAGCAATCACCACAAGTTACCTCACTGGTTGGATCTCCTCACACAGGACAAGAGGTCTGTCATCTATCCTCATTTTTCCACTCTTCAGCTGACACTGTGGATAATTGGGTTTTGGTTCCTTTCATCACCTCTTTTCTGAGGACATGCTCAGGGTTTTACAGGAGCTAAGGAGGCACTCTACCAGGAAAATATTGTGTGTCCAAATAGAAAATATTTTCTGTCTGGTGCCATGCTCGTAGGCAGGACCCTTTTTCAGTGGGGGTCCCTCTGGTCCTTTTTTTTTTTATTTGTGTGAATTGCTCCAATCTGGTCTGGCTTATTCTTCTTGTGAAGGCCCATTTGTTAGTCATTTCTGCTTGACTGCTCTTGAATCCTCCTTTGACTTCTCATTTTGATGTCAAACAATTTCTTAAAGGTGTCTTGCATATTAGGCCTCCAAGGAAACCTATTCCTCCTTTTTAGGGCCTTAATTTTTTTGTGAAAAATTGACTCGGGCTCCTTTTGAGCCTGCAGATTCTGCTTCTTTGCAACTTTGTACCTGGAAGACTGTTTTGTTGCTGGCTTTTACTTCTACTTGCAGGGTATCTGTGTTTCAGGCTCTTATAGCCATTCTTCCTTTTTTGGTTTTTCACCGGGACAGGGTGTCCCTTCATACTAATCCTTCTTTTATGCCCAAGGTAGTAAATGAGTTGCCCTTGAGTCAGTCAATACATCTCCCTTCCTTTTTCCCTTCCCCTCAGTCTGCTAGTGAGAGGGTCTTGCATACCTTGGATTTGCACAGACAGCTCAGATGCTATTTGGATAAAACTAAGGCCATTCATAAGTCTGATCAGCTTTTTGTTTGGTTGTTTCTACTCAAAACATCTCCTCCTGGATATCTAAGGCCGTTTCCTTTTGTTGTTGTTTTCATGGGAAATCTCTGTCTACTTCTGTTAGAGCTCATTCGACTAGGGCTGTTGCCTCTTTTGGTGCCTTCTTCAAGGGGTTGGACACCAACTCCATCTTTGAAGCTGATACTTGGTCTTCAGTGCATACCTCTACTAAGCATTACAAGTTGTATATGGTTTCTAGGACCACAGCAGGTTTTGCTGAAACCATTTTATGTGGGTGTGTTGAGGGCTCTTCTCAGCCTTCCACCTCCCATTTTGTTTTTTAATCTCCCATCTGTTTTGGATACTACAATAGTGATATAGAAGGATGTTGTACAGATGTGTAACATCTTACTGTAACAGTAGATGTCCTTCGCTTCACTATTGCAATATGTGCTCCCACCTCTAATCCCCTTTTATTTGTTATGTTTTTTGTTTAAGATTCCCTTGTTGCTGAGGGTTCCCCTTTATCTTCATTTTCCTTCTGGATGCACATGGACTCCCTCATCCTATGGAGACTGTTTTGTTTGGGGCAATGCAGTTCTGGGCAGTTGGTCTGTATGTCCCTTTTATGCCCTGTGTTCTGTGCAGAGAACATACATGTGACATTCAGCACATACAAGATCATTAGGTTTTATGTACTGGCTGAGCGTTGGACTGCCCTGGGCAGGAGATCCCTTCTGATGTCCTGCCATTCTGCTGTTGCAGTAGTCTTAAGGGATAGCCCGCCAAGAGTGGCCTGACGTCTGGCCAGTATACTGAAGCCTTTATTTACCTTAAGGTATGCCGTACATCACACATATGCTCCTCATGTATGTAGGGCATAAAAGCAACATCTGAACTTACTATACTCAAACTTCTTTGCCGCCAGTCCAAATGCCATCTTCAGTCAGTCTGCTCGCCCGAGTTGTTTACTGGTGTATCAAGCTGTTCAGATGAGTGCCCCATTGTGGTTTTCTCTTTCTTGTTTCTGCTGCTTATTGTTGTGGGGTTTTACTTGTCATCGAGAAAAGGCAAATGGCGTGTGGGAGACAGATTCCACATAAAGACGGTCACGAGCAGTGCTTGTTTTGCTTAGGGCCTACTCACAGTCATAAAACGTGTAGTATTTTTCAGGTCTTTGTGCCTAAGACTCTATGAAATTGTCTTTCCTCCCTTGCAATTTACTTGGAAAACCAGCATCTCAAACTTTTAGTGAAAGACACTATGGAGGGAACTTCTAGGCCTGATGTGGAGTATTCATTGAAGAGAAAGGCAAAAAAACCTAGGTCAGACTCTTCCACTGTGCCTCCTACATCAGACATCTCTCTTAAGGTAGATGAAAGCCTTGAGGTTCACTTGGTTCTGGGATCAAATTCCTTGGCTGGGACCGTTTTGGAGGCCACTATAGATCCAACAACAAGCACATCCTCTGACACATCACAGACGTCTGGTTTGGACAGTCGGGGGAACCCAGACTGATTATCATAGAAGGGCCTAGGTGGGTTCCTCAAATTCTGGTGAGGGAGGAAGTTCAGATGACCATTATTGAGTCCAGGCCATTGGGTCCTTCCACGTTTCATAAGGCTGACGTCCAGTTAAAAAAGAAGCAAGAAGCAAAGCATGTTTCTTCTCCCTGGGACCCTCAGAGTGAATGGCAAAATTTTACACAGGACTCATTTAATGTCCTTATGGCTTTGTAGCCTCCTTTGGGTGTGTCTGTCCCTGCTCCTCCTTGGACATCTTCCCCTCACATGAAAGTTAGGGATCAGGATTCTTCTGATGAAGAGATTTCTTTGGCTGAGGAATCATTTTCTTATTCACCCCAGATTCCATATCCTCTAGAGTATGCTTCTACTGAAGAGGAATCTACCAGTCCAGAATCTACTATTGAGGAGATTACGTTTGGCGATACCATTGCTAAGATGAGGGAGTTCTTCAAGTGGGATTGCTCCCAAGTTTCAGATGTGCAAAAGAGAGATTATGAGCTCCTGAAAATGGAGTCTCCCTTACCATCTGATGAGGCTCCAGTTTTGCTTGCTTTACTTGTATGCTTTCTCTTCAGCATCTCAGGCTCTGGATTCATAGCCCCCTGCTTCTAAGAAGCATGACCATTTTAATAAAGTGCCTGATGATTGCAAATTTATTTACAAGTGCCCATCTGCTGACCCTTCGGTAGTTTCTCTTGCTTCAGATAAGCTTTCCAAGTTACTGCCCCTGACTAAACATCTTCCTTCTGAAAGGAAAAGCAGGGTTATGGAAAGACTGGGAAAGAAGGTCTATACGTCTGCCAATCTTGCCTTTCATGCTATTAATTACCAAGCTCATATGACTAGATATATTTTGGCTGTCCTTTCCCTGGCTACTCAAGTTATGTCTGACCTTCCAGATTCTGAGGGCAAAACTTCAGCCTTGTCTTTGTTAGGGGCTTCCTCTCCGGTAGCTCGCCATTCTACTAAGTGCAGCAGAAACTTCATCTACAGCTGCTGCTGCTTCAGGATCTGCATTGAGGCTGTATTCCTGGCTAAGACTTCAGCCTGTGCCAGATAACATAAAAGCTTAAGTTGATGGATGCTCCTCTGGATAACAGTGGCTTGTTTGGTACTGTTGCTGATGATTAGCTTAAGTCCTTGCAGTAGAAAGGCAAGGAGTTAAAGGACTTGAAACATCTTTTTGTTTCACCTATGCCTAAGTTCAAAAGAACTATCCTTCTAAGCCAGCTTTTGTTCGAAGACAGGCCTATCCTCCTCCTAAAAGTAAAAAATGTGGAAAGATGGTTCCTCCAGTTAAGACTATTGAGATGACTTCTGCTCAGAAGAAGCCCTTTCCTGACAAACCAGGTAGTATCCGACTATCACACTCCTGAGAGCCTCATTCCTATCTTGCTTCATCTTTCACTCTCTTCCAGTTTGGTCAAGCATAACCCAAGGATCATGGGATCTTTCCATAATTTATCAAGGGTATTTCATGGTTTGGAAATCCCTACCATCCTTCATGGGCATTCCTCAGTCACCTCAGGAGAAGTTACATTTACTCCCAAAGCTGATTCAAGAACTCCTGCATCAGGGAACTATTCAAGAGGTTCCACAAGCCCAAAAGGGAAAAGGGTTTTATTCCAGAATGTTTCTGGTGCCCAGAAAAGGAGGGCCCTTGGGGACCCAGTCTGGATCTTTCATACCTAAATACCTTTCTGAAGGTTCCTTCCTTTCATGTTAACTCTTCAGACTTTGTTCCCTTTACTCCTTCCTCAAGCTTTCATGGCTTCTCTGGATGCCAAGAATGCCTACCTTCACATACCTATTCATCCCGTTTTCAGTAAATTTTTACATTTCTTTGTTGCTTCCTAGCATTTTCAGTTCTCTGATTTGCCTTTGTTTTCTCTTCTGCCCCAATGGTATTAACCAAATGTCTAGCTCCTGTGATTGTGTTTTGCAGGCTTCAAGTCATGCAGGTGTTCAATTACTTGGGTGATCTCCTGTTTCAAGCATCCTCTCCATAGATCTTACTGCAAAATCTTCACTTTGCCATTGCTCTTTGCAAAGTCTGTGGTTCACAATAACTTTCAAACGGTCTTCTCTAGTACCTTCTCAAGATCATGCTGCCATGGGGTGCAGGATTCAGATGGTGCCTTTGTTGACATCCCTGCCTCCTCCAAAGGCCTTGACTCTCATTTCCTTCTTTCAAAATCTTCTTCCTCTGACCTCTGTTACAGCCAGAGTTTTGAGATGTCTGGGGTTTATGACATACACCATCTCTATCTTACCTTTACCCATACTCCACATGAGGAAATTTCAGTGGTTCCTGAAATCAGTCTGCCAACAACATGCACATCCCCTAGAATTTACAGTTCCTCTTCTTCCCTGTCTAAAGAAGGAACTTTTCTGGTGGATTCAGAAGTTGTCTTTGAACCCAGATCTCTTCTTTCATCTACCTCTTTCATCTCAAGAATTGTTCAGACATTTTAGACATAGGTTGGGGAGCAGCCTTTGGCACTATGAAAGTATAGGGGGGGTCTGGCTCTTCTTCAGCAAAAGGAGCACATCAGCATCAAAGAGATGAGAGCACTTCTGCTGGTCCTTCAAACTTTCCATCCTCTTCTCTCCCCAGGGCCTCTCAAAGTGTTTACAGACACCACAGTCCTGTGGTATGTAAACAAACAGGGGGGGGGGGGCAAAGTCTTGGCTTCTTTTCAGGCTAGCTCTCATGGTTTGGGAACTTGCAGAACGGTATCATGTGACTCTTCAGGCAGTTTATATTCCCTCAGGTCAAAACTATGTTTCAGACACTCTGAGCAGGTCTTTGACTGAATCCCACGAATGGATGCTTCACAGGATATGTTTCTGGACATTTTCCAGAAGTGGGGTACTCCTCAAATAGAAATTTTTGCCTCCCCTCTGAACAGACATCTTCCTCAGTTTTGTGCAAGAGTCCCAGGTCCTCTGGTTTGGAAGATGCACTCCCTCTCATTTTCTTGGAATGAGGTGTTTCTATTTGCATCCCCCCTTCCTCTCATTCTAAAAGTTCTGTTCAAGATTCAGCAGGACAAACCCAAAATGCTGGTAACTCCCTTTTGGCCAAGACATCATTGGTTCCCTCTTCTTCTGCATTTAGCCAAGGGCAGTCATCACAAGTTACCTCACAGAGTGGGCCTACTCACACGACAAAAGATCTCTAATCCATTCCCACCTGTCCACTCCATCTGACTGTGTGGGTGATTTTGATTCCTTATAGGCACCTTTTCTCTGAAGCTTTGCTTAGGATTCTGCAGGAGGGCCAGGAAACCCAGTACTAGGAAATCCTACTAATCCAAATGGAAGAGGTTTTCTGTCTGGTGTCTTTCATGTAGCCTGGAGTCACTCTCTGTAGATGTTCCTGTGGTTCTTTCTTATTTGTGTGACTTGTTTAATGCTGGATTGGCTTATTCCTCCATTAAGTTCCACTTACAAGCTATCTCTGCTTGTCTGCCTTTAGCTTCTAGGTTTGAGTCAAAACAATTTCTTAAAGGTGTCCTTCACATTAGACCTCCAAGGAAGCCTGTTACTTCTCCCTGGGATCTTAATTTTGCTTTGGACAAACTGACTCTGGCTCCATTTGAGCCTGCATCTTCACCTTCCTTGCAACACTGTTCTTGGAAGACTGTTCTGTTGTTAGCCCTTACTTCAGCCAGAAGGGTGTCTGAGCTTCAAGTCCTTATGGCATGCTCTCCTTTTTTGTTTTTCTTAAGGTCAAGTTGTCCTTGCGTACTACTTCTTTTATGCCCAAGGTGATGAGTGAGTTGCCACTTAATCAGTCTATTCATTTGCCGGTACTTGCGTATTATCGCAACCAGATTTCCAAAGTTGCAGAATTGGCTGTGTTTCTGAGAAAACAAGTTTCTTAACCTTGAAGGGGGTGAGTAAGCAAGTATGTAGTAGTGTGTCACACAGGGTATGAGGCAGGGAGAGAACAACGGTCAAACTCTCGGACATGATCGCCCCCCCCAAAAAAGGGAGGAGTAGCCCTTATTTACTCCAACCTACTCTCCATCACCCTCTACCAAAATCCAATTCCGCAATTCAACAACGCTGAACTAGTCATAGGCACCCTTAAACTAAATAATCATAAGAACATTTGTGTCATAGCCCTCTATATTCCCCCAGGAAATAATATCAATACTCTAGAGGAAAGTCTTCAATGGGCCTCAACCAATATCAAGTATGAGACATATATTCTAGGAGTTGTTAACATCGATTGGAATAAAATTACTGCCAAAACCCCCACCATATCCATCAATCTATATAACTTCTCTCAACTTACTAATGCTATAACTAGACCCAAAAAAAATAACCCCCCAGGCTCCATACTGGACTGGATCCTTGTCTCACACCGAAACAACATCTCCCTCACAGGCACATTACCAGACTCCATTAGCGATCGCTTACCAGCCCTCATCCATAGATCTACTCCATACTCTCCTCACCTACACCAATATATACAGACCCAGAATCTCACTAACTTCAATGCCACAACTTTCTCCAACTCTCTAAAACTTATAAACTGGGACAATATAAAAACCCTACCTCTAGATAACGCTGTAGAATTCTTCAACTCAACCTTCATAGATACCCTAAACTACCAGGCCCCCTACAAGAACAAAATGGATAAAGACCAATTCCACCCCCGGCTTACTAAGGATACCAAAACTCTCATGCTACAAAGGGACAAGACCTGGAAACTCTATCACCGCAACAAACACCCTAACACCCTTCTTAAATGCAAACAACTCCGCAACCTAGCCAAAACACATATTACACAGGACAAAAAATTATACTATATTAAACTCCAGAACACACATTCCACAAATCCCAAACATTTCTGGAAATCCATCAATTCCCTTCTTAATCCAGGTACCAAAAACAATCCTTGCCCTCACAGCAGCAAGCCTGACACAGAAATAGCCACACAGTTCAACTCTTTCTTTACTAACTCCATAGCAGAACTTACCAAAACCTTCCCTAACAACTCCTCTCCCTAATTGCCCATCCTAAACTCTCCTACTTTTCATCTCAAACCCATCCCCACTTCATACATAAAGAAACTTCTCTCTAAACTTAAGCCTTGCTCCAATGCCCCTGACAATATCCCCTCTAGATTTCTAAAAATAGCAGCAGACAGCATTGACATTCCCATTAGTATACTTATCAACAGATCCATACAGGAATCTTATGTCCCTAAACTATGGTGTTCCACCTTCATCCTACCCCTCCACAAAGGAGGCAAAAATAATAACTTCTCCAACTTCCAACCCATAGCAATACTATCTCCTATTTCAAAACTTTTTGAGAAATGTATCCACCTCCAGCTAATGCCATTCCTTACAAATAACCAACTCCTCACCCCAACCCAACATGGGTTTTGTCCTGGCCATAGCACAATGACAGGTCTTCTTTCATTCCTAGACATGGTAAACCACGCCCGTGACTCCGGAAATCTAGTATCCACAGTCCTCCTCGACCTCTCCAAAGCTTTTGATACTGTCTGCCATACCCACCTCCTTACCCACCTCTCTAAACGTAACCTCTCACAAAACACCATCAGCTGGTTTAGCAGCTACCTCTCTGATAGATCCCAGGCTGTGAAATGGAAAACTAGTACCTCTGCCTTCCTTCCAACCCCAACTGGGGTACCCCAGGGATCCATACTTCGACCCTATGCTCTTTAATATTTTCATTAATGATTTCCACACATCAATTCCCAACACCAGAATAGTACAATATGCAGATGACTCCACACTAGTCTGCTCTGCCTCCAACCTCCTGTGAGCTCAAAACTATAACTCAAACTGCTTTCTCAACTACTGAGAACTGGATGCTTCAAAACCATCTCTCCCTAAATGCCAATAAATCTAAAATCTTACTATTCACCCCTTCAAAATCTATCCTTCTTGACAAAACATCCTTCAAAATGATCAGCCATGCTAAATCCACTATAGAAATTGTCCCTTTTGCCAAACTTCTTGGGGTTATTATTGATGAGAATCTAAAAGTTGATACCCACATTCAGCTAAATATTAAAAAAACACATCAGAAACTTGGCATGCTGTACAGAAACTCACACTTCCTCTCCCCCTTAACTAAACAGACCCTGGCCTCAACCTACTTACTACCCTCTCTGATGTATGGTGCTCCCTTACTAATCAACCTGTCTTCTTCTAACACTTCTAAACTAGAAAGCTGCTACAACAAAATCCCAAAGTTTGCAACCTCATCCAAATTCTCTACTCACCACTCTATACACTTTCATCAGCTGAAATGGCTAGAACTTCCCAGTTACCTGAACTACCTCCAACTCTGTACAGCCAACAAGCTTATTTTCAAATGTAATGTATGTCCAGCACTTGCTAACATTTTACCTTCATATACCCCTCTCAGACCCCTATGATCTGCCCTCCAAAACCTAATCTCAGTGTATAAACCAAATTGTCCTACTGGGCAGCTACTTCTATCCGTTACCTTAGCCAAAAAATGTAACTCCCTCCCTCCATCCCTAAGAATCTCTGAAAACTTTGAACTCTTCAAAATCCAGCTCCATTCTTACCTCTCCCATAGCTGGAAGTGCAATTGCATACTACCTACCTAAATTATCACATCCAAAGTCCCATTTCCCTTACTTACCAGGGATCTATTCCCCAATAACTACTCTCAGATCACTATCTAACATTTCTAGCCTACAAACAAATTCTACCCTCTACAACTGTTCTCAACCTACAAACGTAAATATGTAAGATATACTGTATATATATATATATATATATATATATATATATATATATATATATATATATTGCAGTCCAACTGTTCTTACTTGCCATTTTATACCCACAAGATGCTTACTGCGCCTTTTATTAACTATGTATTGACTCTTGTTCACTTTGAACTATGTTGCTTCTACTTTGTGCTATGTTTTCTGAATTATGTACTATGTATTCTGAATTATATAGTTTATACTTGTATTATGAGCTATTCTCACCTTTTAGCAACTATGTATTGAATTGTTTGAACTATGTATCTTTTACTTTGTACTATGTATTCTGTATTATGTATTTTATACTTTGTACTGTGGAGCTTTTCTCCCCGGGCCTCCACTGAAAATGGGCTCTTAGAGCCCAGTGGACGTCCCCAGTCACCAAACTGGAAATGAATAAATAAATACATAGTTTTATGCGTTGTTAACAGGTTTTAGGTGGTTATTGGGGGAGTGTGTTTTTTTTTTTTGATGGCTTTCAGTAAAACAAAAAGTTTTGAAAGATGTGACATAAGCTGAAATGGAGATGACAAGAAACAACTGTATAAAAGATTAACCTGCCAAACAGTATATGGATGTAACACAAAAGCTGGAACTAGACATTTAACAAAAAAGTTGTTATACATAAAATGTGGGAATAATAACTTTTCAAGACAATGATGGTTTCTGTAATTAGACATCAATGGTCTCACAGATAAATACAAAAGAAAACATTAGTGAACTATATTAAAATGTAGAGTGCAAATGGCTATGCTACAGGAGACACACTTGGAAATAACTGAACATGTGAATTTGCTAAAGAAAGGTTTTCAGGATGGTTATTCAGTGGAATACCTGGGGCAAAGCAAAAGAGGAGCACTTATATTAATTGCCAGAGGAGCTCCAATAATGATAGAAGAGGATAACAAGATGATAATGGTAGATTTGTTGTAGTAAGGGGCTACTTGCAAGGGAGGTGAATTACACTGGCATGTATTTATATTCCAATGAAACAATTATAACGAATCCTAAGAAAATTCTGAGAGAAATAATCAGCTTTCAGCAAGGAATATTACTTCTAGGTGGAGACTGGAATTTGATTTGCAGTTGTGAAGATGTGTCGGGGCAAGAAGGTAAAATATAAAAAGGAGGGTAGATTTTTGAATAAATTTATGAAAATATTTGGCATGGAAAGATGTGAATTCAGTAGTAGGAGTTTGGAGTGAATTTTTATGTATTATTCCCCAAGATAGAAAACTGGGCTAGGCTAGGCGGAATTTACATTTCACAGGAACATGTGCATTTAATTGAAGGTTTTGATATGTACCCAATAATTATTTCAGATCATGCACCAATAATAACTAAAATAAAAACACAGGGTAATGAATTAAATATTGGACACTGACACTTTCCCAACTTTCTGTTGAAAAGAGGTATGTAAGGAATGGATAGCGGAAATTATTCAAGAGCTGTTAGAGATGATTGATAGAAATTTCTTCTGAGAATATAGCTAGGGAGTGGGATAAAATTAAAGTGGAGTGTAAAAATAGGATGGAAATGAAAGGGAGATATGGTTAAGAAGTAACAAGAATTATTTAGAGCAGCTGTTTCCAACCCTTTTTGCACCAAGGACCTGTTTCGTGTAAGACATTTTTCCATGGACTGGTCATGTCGTGCATATAAAAGTAAAGCATAATAAAGTGCATAATAAATACAACTCACCATAACGCAGAATCAGTGGGAGCCCTGAGTTTGTTTCCATGCAACAGGATGGTCCCATCTAGGGGTGCTGGGAGTCAATGACACCTGAAGTGTGTTCCTTATGTCAAGTCTACTCTGTAATTTTATTTTGGTTGCTGTCATTGCAGAAAACCCTGCTTCTCAAAGATAGGATGTTGGAAATGGAAGCAGGGTTTTCAGTGCTTTTTCTCGCAACTCTAAGTTTATATGAGCAATATTTAAAATCTGTCCCTATTTGTGGCTCTGTCCAGATTTATTGTACAATAGGTTGAAAGGTATGGATGCGCAGTAGCAAACCTAATGGAAACCTTTTTCTGAATCTAGCTGCTTTCTAAAGTTTATAAGAGCAATAAGGCAGATTGGGATTGCTCAATTTGAAGGAGTATTTTAGAGCAACACATTTGCGGCTCCTGTACATAGCACAAGCAGAAAATTATAATTCAAATGAAATGGGGGAAACTGACGAAACAAGGAGAGACTGGGATTTTGGACTCAGACCTTTAAGGAGAATAAGAATAATCAGTACAGAATATTATATTCATAAAGTAGCAGAAAGTATTCTAAGAACTAAGCCAACATTGGAATGGAGAAGGGTGATTCTGCCGATAGGAATGACTGCAATGAGGAATACAGATAATAGGCAAGAGGGGGCTGGAATTTATTGGAGAAAACTGGCAAAGGAGCCAAAGTATTGGGAGCAAATAACTAGAGAAGGAAAGGTAATAGAATGGGAAGACACTAAGAATTTATTTGGACTGTAGGTTAGAGATTGCCTCCCTTATCAATGATTGATATCAGACTGTAAGCAAAGGGAAAGAAATAGAGGGGTCCTAAGCAAAAGACCAGCACTGATGGGGTTTTTAGTAGAATCTAGAACAGAAGATGCTCTTAAAAAGGGAATAATTAGTAGAGCATGATAACTATAAGAATCAATCAGAGGAGGTTAGAAAGGATTGGGAGTAGAGATTGGATAATTAGTTCACAAAGAAACAATGGGGGTATATGTATGTCTCCCAAATGTGGAACAAAGTCTAGAAGAATTAGGATCTTTGCTTGGAAGTGTTTACATAGGTATTTTTATAGTCCAAGTAGACTCCATAGAATTTGGCCCCAGGGGTAGACAGCAAATGTTGGAGGTGTGATGGGGAAGAAGGAGGTAACTGGGAACGTACTTTCTGGGAGTGTAATGAGCTGGCAGACTTTAAAGATTCCCTACAGACTGCTTTGTCAGAGATGCTGAGTAAGCAATTTGGTATAACTAAGGAAATTATTTTTTTAGCTATGATACAGAATTGGAATTGCCTAGGCATAGTAAGGCCTTGCTGAGTTTAATTATGGTGGCTGCCAAAAAAGCAATTACTAGAAAATGGAAATCACAGTTTAAATCAACTGTACTAGAAGCAGTGGATACAGTAACAGAGATAATACAACTGGAATTGAGATCTTTAGAAAAGGGTAGGAACAAATTACATAGGAAAAAATGGGAATTGTGGGGACAATGCATGCAGAGGAGGAACGAGGTTTAAAAGAAGGCAGGATTTGAATGAGCTATGTAATGTTTGATTGACAATGACTGGATCAGTTATAAGTGATGTATAATGTTTGCAACTACAATTGTGTCAACATGGCTCGTGATGTATATTTGCAACTAGAATTGTATCACAGTGGTTTGTTTTCATTTATATAACTGTAAGATTGTCTGCGTCATATGTGATAATTTAATAAAGATGTTTCTTGTTTAAAAAAAAGAAAGAGTACTGAAACAGTGATAAGGAAGGACGTAGCACAGTTGTGTAAACTCTTACTATAACAGTAGGTGTCGTACTTCTCACTGTTGCAATATTCTGTTCCTTCCTCCTGCACCCTGTTACTTTCTGTTGCCCTTCTTCTGGACAAGGGGTCCTTCTTACATCATTTTCTACTACTTCCCTTCTTGGATGTACATATTTTTGCTCTTCTCTGGGGTTGCTGTGGTGGTTTTGGGGCACTTCAGTTCTGAGAATATGGTGGTTTGGGGTACTTCAGTACTGAGAATTAGGTGTCCATACATCACATATATACCTCATGCTTTGCACATAGGACATGCAGCTGACACAACACGGTAAAGGTGTAAAGGGTTTGGCATGCTGGATGGGCATTCAGCTCTCATCAGCAGGATATCCCAAGAGTAAAAAAATACTGCACCAGTAAGAAGTAGGACATCTACGGTTATGGTAAGATTTTGCACAGCTGTACTGTCTGTGTTGGTGCTACCATCCTTCCTCAACTTCCCACCCTCCTTTCCCCTTCCATAAATGAAAAGTTCATTTCTTTCCTGTTTCTGTTATGACAGACTTGTCACTTGGCCTTCTTCACCTGATCCTTAAGATGCAAATGAGAATATAAGTCCATGGTTATACGCATGCTTTTGTTTGTTAGAGATGAGTTTCCACTGTTCATGGAACTGTGGAAAACTCTATCTGGGGTAGGAGGGGCTTATGGGTAAGGGGAGGAGCCTGAACTTTGGGTGCTAAAGTCTAGAGTGACTGAAGACTGATCCAAAGACCCATCTATTGAGGAAGGATGGAAGCAAATAACACAGATCTGTCATCATTATGGCAAGTACATAACTTTTATTTATTGCTTTTGTCTCACATTTCTCAAACTGCCTGCTTGGAATGAGTATAAATGTCTAATGGTCTTGTATAAATTTGCCAAATAACATTTGCCACTCTAGTCTCTAGATAACTATTTGTAGGTTCTGCTCTTTTATACATAGTACAAACTTGAAGGTTGAGGTATCCTCATTTAAGAAGACAATGTAACTTTCTTGATTAATACTGAGTATGTATAATTTAATTGGTCACAAACAGATTGTGTACCTGTTTACAGTTGTATTTTGAATGTCCAAGAAGAAAATGTAGTTACTCTTGAAAGTGCTCACTTTCTATTCTTACATGCAAGAATACACACGTACTGGATTATCATTGAGTATCACAGTCAAGTAAGGGAGTTCTTTCAGTTTCATGAGGTGAGAAAGTTTGTGTTATCCAGTCACTGCTGCTAAGTCCTAATATTTCCTCCAGGGTTAATGCACTGGTGTATCATAAGAAGCCAAAGGTAAGTGTCCGTCATGTAAATGCAAACCCAGCAGCCAGTAATGTTCATTGTGTCTGTATAATCTGTATTAATCCAGTGAAGGTAGTAGACTTTGGTTGCCAAGCTGGTCATGTACATCCAGCTGAAAGTTGATATGAAGTATTGAGATTATGATGGCAGGAGATAAATCTTTGGCTCTTGCTGTTGTCACTCAGCAAGTCTTCCAAAAATGTATCACATGAATCTAAGTAGGCAGGCCTGTAAATGTCCAGCAATTTGAATGGTGAACAAACATCTGATAAGGTAGTTTCTAACAAGAGCCAAGACTGGATTTCTGCTGGAACATTTTTAGCATAAATGCAATCACCTGGTTTCAAATCATGATAAAAAGAGTCATGTGGTCTGGTATGTGGTCATACCTCTCAACTGTCCAGATTATCACAGAATATCCAGATTTTTGACTCATATTTTGGTCTCTTCCTCATAAAACTTGTGGTTTTCAGGATTTTTGTGGCAAAACAGTGAGGACAGAATTCACTAAATGATGACAAGCATTTGATTTTCAGTTTTCATGTCCCTCAGAAAATGTGCGGTAACAATACCTTTCATTCTAGCAACTTTCTAAATTTAAAAGAGCAATGTTTAAAATTTGTCTCTATTTTTGGAGGTTTGTCCCCCCCCCCATTGTTTTTGGCTGTGTCCAGATATTTTGTGCTAAGATGTTGAGAGCTATGGCTATGGTGCTTTTATTCTCTTTAAATGAAATGTCTGTAAAATAGAAACAAGTTTAAACCAAAATGAAAGCAATCTGTTATCAAAGTGAGTTCCATGCTTGAGCTAGGTGGGGTTGATGGCGTCCTAGTTGGTCTTCCCATGATGATTTGATGAGGATTTGTTTATCTCGTATCGTTCATAGTTCGTTGCATTTACATTAAGATCAAAGTATCCTGCCAGTTCATCTTGCTGCAAATCTTTGCTTAGTGTTTTCTAAGACTCTGTTAACTCACTCAATAAGACAAAATAGGGGATGTTGAGGATATTGGAATTGCAACTTTTCATTTAATGCTTTTTAAGATCCTTTGTTATCTGTCTGATAAAGTAGATATCCTAATCTGAATTTATAGTGCTAGCTATTCCAAACTTGGGAGTGAACTACCACAGTATTCTTTTGGCCACTGTGATAGCATCTGCCGTAATGCAAGGGTATGATTCAATTCAACAACTAAGCATGCAGACAGTAACTAAAATGAACACACATTTTTTGAGCCTGTGGAAATTGTGTAAAGTCTGTCTGTAAGATGACTAATGGTCCCCGGGGGGTTGTGGGGAGGGCTAGAGATGTGGTAACACACATAACACACTTAGAAATATTATGTTCAAGACACATTGTACATTTTCAAATGACAGATGGAGGAAGAGGCTCAAACCAGTATTAACTGATCAAATTTATCAGTGATTTCTTACCAGTGTGATATGGAATGCTGTAGGCTGTCACTAAAAAGAGTGGTAGTTAGTTAGTGGCCAATAATCACCCATCCTGATGACTCCATAGATAACCTGGAGACTTCATGCAGTCAGCCTGAATCACTTCTCTTTCCTTTTCTAACATTTCATTTTGAAAAACTTAAGCTTTCATGAAATTAAAAACAGATTAATTATTACTTTCTTACAGGTTCATTTTTTAGTCCCAGCAGGATTTGAACTTGCTTTTTGCTTTGCTGCACTTTCTACTTAACTTTCACCCCCAGTAATAATTTCCAGCTGAATTATGTGCTCAATATTACAGAGCTTTACCTCATTATATCCATGTGACACCTCCAGGTGCATCTGCAGTTAATTCCTACTGATGTCTCTAGGTGTCAAATGTTGCTTGTTCATATTTCCTTCAATAATTCCAAAACCATGCTATGTACATGTTTTTAAAATATTTCATTTTAAAGCTTACACAATGGCAAAATCAACTGCATTAATACTTGATCTCTGTATAGTGCGGGTAAAGAGATATCAACTGTTGATTTATGATATTAATTTACATAGCTATAAACATTTTTCTAAATATTTCAACAACCAAGTAACACAGACAAAAATTCTTAGTCTTGTATGAAAGCTGTCAGCTAAATGAATAAAATGCTGCTGGGACAGTATGTATGTAACTAGAGTGGTTGCTGAGATATTGTAAGTTGTTTGCAAAATATTGCAGACATAATAGTTGGCTGTGTTTACTGTGACGTATAAAATTCAATTTAAGACCTAGAACCTAAAGAATGCTACCACTATAAAAATAATTTGTGATGAACAGTTTGCCATTTATACATCTTTCATAACTCCTATGGTTTCAGGGATATGAACATTTGTTTGAAATGTGAGGACATAATATGTTTCTATCAAAGGGCTTAAGCTCCACCCATTGGAAGTTACAATGCAAACGTCCTGAGCTCCATTGGAGTGAATTAACGTATTCGTCCATGAGGATGTTAAAATCCCTGTGTTTCCAGAGCTGTGCAAAATCATGAACAACCTCAAAAGTATGCCTTGAGTTAGTATAAATATATGTCCTTTTGTTCATATGCTGCATATTATATTCATAACATGTGGGAGTCCACCTCCGGCTGACTCTAACATCCAGACGGTATACTGAAGTCTTAATGCTACTGCTGCTAGGTACATGCAATGGGGCACATCACTCAGCATACATCAGCCATAAACAGACATCTGGTATAAAGTGGACATCAACACATACCTACCTCAGAAATTTTCTGCCACCTGTCTGACTGTAAGCTCCAGTCATTGCTCGACAGAGAACTTGCCTTTGTGCTGAAGATGAGTACCGAGTTGGGTTTTTTCTTTCCTTTTGGCTACTGTGTTTTTTTTTCTTGTGAGTACATGTCAGCTAAGAAGGGCAAGTATCAGTGTGGAAGGCAGAATCCACATAGACTCCCACGAGTTTGCTTAGGCCCAGACCATGATCACACGGCCTGCGATATCTGCAAGGTCTTTGTTCCTAAAACCCTCCATAGCTGCCTAGCATCCCTTAGGTTATATTTAGAGAATCAGCAACTTAAGTGCTTAGCTCATGACATGGATCTGACATCAGGCCCTTTGGAAGAACCACGACTCAAGAAGGCCAAGAAGCCTCGGTCTGACCCTACCGCTGCTCCCCCTACTCTGGGCATCCCTCCTGAGGCTGGTGAAGGCCTGGAGGCCACTTCAGAATCTGCAGAGCTGCCTTCAATGGGTACCTCAGTGGAAGCTGTCAAGGAATCTGCAGGGATGTCCCAGAGGGATTCGCAGGTATCCAATTCAGGTGCCAGGGTGGGGAAACATGGCTGGTTATTTTTGAAGGCCCGCACTGTGTGCTGCAGATAGTGGTTCATGAGGATGTTCTTTCAGACATCGTGAAATGCTGCCCGACATCAGGCTCTTCTGCTTTTCATCGCCTGGCTTCAGAGCCTCCAGAGAAAAAGAAACAAAAAAGTAAACGTGTTTCACAGCTCCTCAGGAACAGGCTTCTGATCAAACTCCTGGCTGGTAGGGCTTTACCCAATGCCTCTTTAATGACTTCATGGCCAGACATCAGCTTCTTCATTTCCTGCACAGGCCCTTTCCCCTTCTACCCTTTTGGAGAGACCTGCACTGGCTATCTCTTCTGAAGATGACGCTTCATCAGAGGATGATTTTCTTGCCTATTCTACTTAGATTGCTTCTCCTCTGGGTTATGCCTCCCCAGAAGAGGAATCTAATTGTACGGATTCCCCTGGGGAGGATATTTCCTTTGGAGAGACCATTTTGAAGATGAAAGACTTCTTTCAGTGGGATTGCTGCTAGGTTTCTGAGCTTCAAAAGAGATACTATGACCTCCTACAGATAGAATATCCTAATCCTTCAGTCATACCTCCAGTCCTGCTGGCCTTCTTGGATGCCTTCACTGCAGCTTCCAAGTGCCCAAATTCCCAGCCTCCAGCTCCCAAGTGCCCTGACAGATTTTACAAGGTACCTAAAGATGCCAAGTTCCTTTTTTAGGCACCCTTGGCTGACCCAGCTACTATATTAGTGGCAGCAGATAAAGCCTTCAAACCTTTACCCTCCACCTTCCTGCTTCCCTCTGATAAGGAAAGCAAGGTTATGGAGAGGCTGGGGGAAAAAGTGTATACTTCAGCAACCTTGGCCTTTAAAGCAATGAATTATTAGACCCACATGGCCAAATATTCGCTGGCTGTTATGGGGAATGCAGTGAAACTTCTGTCAGAAATTCCAGATTCTCCCAACAAAGCCAAGCTTTCCAGCATTCTTAACTCCTGCTCCCAGGTTACTAGGCACTCCATCAAATGTAGTTATGATGCAGTGGAGGCTTCATCTAGGTCTGCAGCTATGGGGTCTGTCCTGAGAAAGGTATTCATGGTTTAGCTTTCCAGATGATATCAAAGCTAAGGTCATGGATGCCCCTCTGGACAACAAGGTCTTATTTGGCACTGCAATGGCAGAGCTATTTAAAACACTTCAAGAAAAGGGGAAGGAACTCCAGGATTTAAAACACATTTTTGTATATCCTGTTCCCTGCTTCCAGAGAAACTAACCAGTCAGAACCATCTTTGTTAGGAAGGCAACTAAGTCTCTCCCACCAAAAGGTAAAAGGGATGCTGGGAGACTGGCTCCTTCTAAGTCGACTTCCTCCACACCCTCTCAGAAACAACCCTTTCAGGCCAAACCTGGTAGCCTGTGCCTACCAGGTCCAACACCCATCTACCCCCCTTTTTCTCTTCGCCTCTCTGTTTCCCTCCCAGCTTAGAAACTTTACCCATGACTCTTGGGTCCCCTCCATCATCCACCAATGTTACTTCATGGTGTGAGAAACCCATCCTACCCTCAAAGGAATCCCACAACCCCCACAGGACCAAATGAAGTTCTTTCCACTAGTCTTCTCATCTTTTCTTTCTCAGGGCACTATCCAGGAGTGCCACCCAGTCAAAGGGGAAAAGGATTTTACTTCAGGATGTTTCTGGTCCCAAGAAAGGATGGCCCTTGGTGGACCATCCTAGACCTTTCCCATTTAAACACCTTTCTGAAAATTCCTACATTTGGCATGCTGTCACTGCTTACTCTTCTCCGTCTGATTCTTTCCCAGACCCTCTTGGTGTCACTAGACATAAAATATGCATACCTTCATATCCCCATTCACCAATGGTTCAGGAGATTCCTTCACTTTTCTGTGGCTTCCTCTCATTTTCAGTTTTGTGTTTTGCCCTTTGATCTATCTAGGGCACCAAAGGTATTGACAAAATGTTTAGTCCCTGTTGTGTAGCCCACTGCAAACTGCAGGGCATACAGATATTTCCATACTTGGATAGCCTGCTCCTTCAGGCTCCTTCACTAGAAATACTTCTGGACAATCTTTCTTACACAGTGTCACTTCTGAGAGGGTTAGGGTTTACCATCAACCTCCAAATGTCTTCCCCGACCCCCTCCTAGGATCATGTCTTCCTGGGGTGCAGGATCCTGACAAGCGCACTCATAACTTGCCTACCCCCCAGAAAAGATCCTGTCTCTCACCTACCACTTCAATCCCTGACTGCCAGGGAGTTCTTGTGCCTTCTGGGGTTCATGGCCTCAACTGTTCCAGTGCTTTTCTTTACCAGACTACACATGAGAAAATTTCACTTGTTCCTGAGAACAGCTTGGAAACAACACACAGACCCTCTGGAATTTGTTGTCCCCCCCCCCCCACCTTGTTTGACAAATGAGTTAGAGTGGTGGATTTTTCAGGTGACAAGAAATCCAGGCCTACACCTTCAACCACTTCCACTCACCCAGGATCTGTACACAGATGTGTCAGACACAGGGTGGGGTGCAACTCTGAAAAATTGGAAGGTCAGGGATGTGTGGTGCTCTCCTCAGATAAAAGAACATATAAACATAAAGGAAATGAGATGTTTGCCCTCAAAATCTTCAAGTCCAGGATTTCTCCAGGGGTCCTAAGGTGATTCACAGATAATACCACATTGCTCTGGTACACATCAACAAGCAGGGAGAGAGAGAGTCTTACATCCTCTGCAGACTGGCATTATATGCCTTTGAGATTGCCCAAAAAAATCAGGCTTCCCTCCAAGCTGTTTACATTCCCTCAGCTCAGAATGTGATGGCAGAGACTCTAAGCAGGTCCATGACTCAATCCCATGAGTGGATATTGAACAGGGATGTGTTTCTGGACCTTGTCCATCGATGGGGCATCCATCCCTCAGAAAGATCTTTTTGCCTGCCCCATGAACAGACTGCTTCCTACATATTGTGCCAAGATTCCACATTCTGGGACATGGAAGGTGGACGCGCTAGCCTTTCCATGGTAGGGGATGTTTCTGTATGAATTTCCCCCCTTCCCACTCATTCAGAAGGTTCTGGTGAAAATTCATTGGGAACAACCAAATGTCTTGCTGGTGAACCCCTTTTGGCCAAGACAGCATTGATTCCCCCTTCTTCTACATTTAGCCAAGGGCAAGCACCACAAGTTACTCCTGAGGATGAACTTACTCACATAGGACAAGGGAACTCTGTACATCCATAAATGCCAACCCTAAATTTGACTCTGTGGGTGATGGGGCTTTAATTCCCTTTAGACACCTTTACACTGAAGACATGCTACAAGTTCTATAGGATGCCAAAAAACCTACTACTAGGAAATCCTATGTCTCCAAATGAAAGAGGTTTTCCTTCAGGTGTCTTAAAAAACACTTGCAACCACTGTCTGTAGAGGTGCCAGTGGTCTTGTCTTACTTGTGTGAATTAATGAAGAGTGGCTTGTCACATTCCTCAGTAAAGACACATATGTCTACCATTTCAGCATGCTTACCTATGTCTCCTCCCATGGCTTCTAGGTTGGAAGTCAGACTGGTCTTAAAAGGTGCCCTTCACATTAGACCACCAAGGAAACCAGTGCCACCTCCTTGGATCTCAGTTTTGCCCTGGAAAAACATACCCTAGCCCCCCTCCAGCCAACAATGTCATCCACCCTGCAACAGTGCACATGGAAAATGGTTCTCCTAGTGGCTGTTACACCTGCCAGAAGAGTGTCTGAGCTGCAAGCCCTCAAGGCTTCTTCTCCATTCACTGTCTTTCATAGGGACAGGGTTTCTGTTAGGACTAACCCATCCTTCATGCTCAAGGTCGCTAAAGAGGTATCTCTGAATCAGGCTACCAGTCTCCCTACCTTCTTCCCATTTCCCCAATCTTCCAGTGTGAGGATTCTCCACACCTTGGACATTGACAGACAAAACCTAAGCAGGCTATTTCTTCTTGGATTTCTAAAGCCATTTCTTTCTGCTACTCAGCCAATTATAAGGATCTATTGTCCTCTGTAGGGGCACACTCTACTAGGGCTGTGTTCTCTTCTGGGGCCTTCTTTAAAGGATTGGACACAACCTGTATCCTGGAGGCATCTGCCTTGTCCTCTGTTCATACCTTCACCAAGCAGTAAAAATTGGATATTATTTCCAAGTCCAGAGTGGGTTTTGCCAGAGCTATTCTCCATGGCTTTGTGGAAAATATTTCTGCTCCTCCTCCCTATTCCTCCTCTGCATGAGCTTTGGCAGTCTCCCTCATGTTATGAATACTCCAGCATATGAATAGGACGACATTGAATAGTTATGTAAAATCTTACCATAACTATAGATGTCCTTCTCTTCTATACGCTGCAGTATTGCTTCCCCTTGCCTTCCCCCTGATGCTTGCCTGATCTCCGGTTATATGTTGCTCACTTTTATCAGGCTGGTGCTTTGTGGCATTCAGTTTTGAGGTAGGTATGTGCTGACATCTGATTTATAGCCCGATGTCTCTCTATGTCAGTAATTAAGAATATGAGATTTTAGAACATGGCATCTGGTTAGTTTGACTGCATTGAGAACAATAATATATTTCATGAGTCAAGCAATAGACAAAGGTTTTCATTTTTAAAAGCAGAGCAGCAACAGAATGAGTGACCACAGCATGTCCAAGCACTAGGGATGCTATCAAGTTAACAAAAATGTCAGTAGCTACTGCCCTTAAACATGGTGATGTCCTATTCTCATGTTGCAGTATTCATTACAGTAGGGATACATCTGGCCAGTATAACAAAGTCTTCAGTAAGGGTTACGTGCGACACAGCATGCTAGTGCTATAAATTGACATCGGCTATAAATGTGATGTCTGTACATACCCAAGTCAGAACTTTCCTGCTGCAGTGATCGTCAGACGTCCAATCGCCAACCAGAGGTGTTTACCGTTCGTTTTCGTTTGACTGCCCACTTACAGATAAGTTGATTTATTCTTATCTTATTGTTAGCATTTTACTGTATTCCAGCTTTTCATGACTTCTAGGAAGGGCAAGTGTGCTTGTGGAAGACAGATTCCACAAAAGGACACATGAAGAGTGTGTTTTTTTGCTTAGGGGAAGAGCACGATTTTAAGAACTGTGTTATTTGCCAGTCATTTGTCCCTAAGACCCTTAAAAGTTGTTTAGCTTCCTTGAAAGTATATTTAGAAAGTCAGAGGCTCCGACGCCTGGCCTTAGGTATGAAGGGTGCAGGTGGTCTGTCAGATGAGCCACCTAAAAAGAAGGCCAAGAAAGCTAGGCCTGAAATGCTTTCTGCACCTCAGACATCCGCTGAGTCTCTTGAGGTGAGTGAGAGCCCGGAGACTCCCTGGATCTCTGATTTACCTTCCGAGCCGGGAACCTTTTTGGATGCCAGTTCAGCAGAAATCCTCAGTATGTCTGCTGAGGTTTGTGAGCCATCAGGACCTGATGGCAAGAGGGAACTACAGCTCCATGATTCTGATAGGCCTTCTGCTTCCATTCCTACCACTCCAGCATTGGCCATACGGCCTGCAAAATCTCCCGGCCCTCTTAAGAGAAAACAAAAGCTTAAGCACTCTGCTACTCCACGTTCTACTGACTGGGAGGTTTTCTCCCAAAACTTGTTCAAGGCCTTTCAGGCTTTTCAGCAACCTCAACCTCCTGTCTCTGGCCCCTGTTTGGTTGAATCTGAAGAGGACACCTCCTCATCTGATGAATCCCTTTCTTATTCATCTCAAATTGAATCGCCTAAGGATTTTGTTACCCAAGAGGAGGATTCTTTTGCACCTGATTTCCCTGGTGAAGAATTCTCTTTTGGGGACACTATCAATTTAGAGAGACAACATTTCTCAATGGACTGTTTCAGAAATTTATGACACTAAAAGAATGTATTTTGAACTGTTGCAGATGGACCAGCCTTCCCCCTCTGCTGTCCCTCCTATGCATCCAACCTTTCTGGATGCCTTCCAGGCAGCCTTCCAGGCTCCTTAGTCCCAACCTCCAGCTTCCAAGAGACCTGATAGGTTTTATAAAGTTCCCCCTCAATCTCAGTTTCTCCTCAGAAACTCTCCAGCAGACCCTGCTGTTGTAGTTGTCTCTGCAGACAAATCATCCAGGCAGCTACCTTCTACTTCTCCATTCCCTACAGACAGAGAGAGTAGATTTATGGATAGACAGGGTAAAAGTATTTATACATCTACCCTCTCCATAAGGGCGTTAAATTATCAGACACACATGGCACGATTTTTTACTAGACACTCCAGCCAAGGCCTCCTCTTTGGTATCTGATCTTACCGACTCCCCTACTAAGACTCAACTCACAAGTCTGCTTTCAACAGCCTCTCAAGTTATAAGACACTCCATCAAGTGTAGTTATGATGCTGTGGAGGCTTCATCTATATCAGCTGCATCTGGTTCAGTCCTTTGAAGGTATTCATGGCTTAGATTACAGCCTTTACCTCTTGATTTCCAGGCTAAGCTGTTAGATGCCCCCCTAGATAACACTGCTTTATTTGGGGCTGCTTCTGTTGAGCTTTTTAAATCCTTACAGGAGAAAGGTAAGGAGCTCCAGAATTTGAAACATATTCTTGTTTCACCTATTCCCAGATACCATAGAAACTACCCTCAAAAGACATATTTTGTTAGGAGACAGTCTACTCCTCCTACTACTCAGTCTAGTGGAAGGAGGCACTCTAGACAAGCTACTACCCCCAGGACATCTGCAGCCTCCACTCCTTCCTTTCATAGGCAACCTGGACAAGACAGAACTCCCCCTTTGTGACTCAGACCAGCTGGCTTGTCACACCCCTCTGTCCCTACACCTCACTGTATCCCTCCCCTCCTGGTAGAAGTTCACCACCAACCAGTGGGTGTCATCCATCATCCAGAATGGATATTTCATGGCTTGGTGGGCTCTACTACCTTTCCAAGGTTTTCCACAACCAGCAAAAACTCAAATTCAGCTCTTCAATCTCATCTTAAGACAACGTTTAATTCAAGGCACTATCCAGCCAGTTCATCCAGAGCACATGGGAAAGGGTTTCTATTCCAGAATGTTTCTGGTTTCAAGAAAGGATGGTCCTTGGAGACTAATCTTAGACCTGTCCTACCTCAATCTGTTCCTCAAGGTACCCATGTTCAAGATGCTTTCTCTACAGACATTACTGCCTCTTATCCCACCTCAGGGTTACATGGTCTCAGGAAAGATGCTTATCTGCATATTCCCATTCTCCCTTCATGCAGAAAATTCCTATGTTTTTCTATAGGCTTCTCTCATTTTCAGTTTTCTGCCTTGCCTTTTGGTCTCTCTACTGCACCCTGGATCTTTACACAATGTTTAGCCCCACTGATAGCTCACTGCAGCCTGTTGGGGGTTCAGATTTATCCATATCAAGACGAACGCCTCATTCTTCACAGGGACTCTCACTCCTTAACACTACATCTGCATCTGGTCTCCAGCATCCTGGAAACTTGCAGATTCACTCTAAATTTGCTAAAATCTCAGCTTACCCCCACCCACAACATAACCTTTCTGGGTTGCAGGTTACAGACAGTTCTAATGACTGCCTTCATTCCCCAACAAAAAATAGACAGCTTGCTTCAGTACCTCATATCCCTGATTTCCCTCTTATCCTTGACAACCAGACAGTTCCTGAAGCTCCTAGGGCATATGGCTTCCATGATCCATATGCTTCCACTGGCCAAACTTCACATGAGGAAATTTCAGTGGTGTCTGAAAAATCTCTGGTGCCAACACCTTCAGCCCCTAGAGGCAACCATTCCTCTTCTGCCATGTCTGAAAAAGGAACTCGGCTGGTGGATCTCACAAATTTACCATAATCAGGGAGTCTCCTTGCAAATTCCAACCCCAGTACAGCATTTCTACATAGACACCTCAGACCTGGGTTGGGGAGCTGTGCTGCATTTCCCCCTCCAGCCAGCACAAGGCACAGGGCACATGGTCTTCGAACAGACTACAGGATCACATCACCATAAAAGAAATGAGAGCCTTACTCCTGGCTCTTGGACCTTTCAGCAGCTTCTGCTACCAGGCACACTGAGAGTCATCACAGACAACATGACTGTGCTATGGTATGTCAACAAGCAGGGGGGAGACAAAATCCTACCCTCTATGCTGCCTAGCAATTTAGATTTGGAATCTCACCATTTCTCTGTTACTTCACCTACTGGCTGTCCATATCCCTACCTCGGATAATGTATTGGTAGACACTCTAAGCAGAACTATGGCACCTTCTCACAAATGAATGTTACACAGGGAGGAGTTTCTGGACATTGTACACAACTGGGGTGTGCTCCAAAAGCAGATATGTTTGCCTCTTCCCAGAACAGACAGCTACCCCTCTTCTGCACAAGGCTTACACCATCCACAAGCATGGAAAGTGGCTGCCTTCTCCTTTTGAGGAAAGATGCATCTGTATGCCTTCCCCCCAATATCTCTAATTCAGAAAGTCTTACTGAAGATTCAGAAAGATGGACCAAAAATACTACTGGTGATGCCCTTTTGGCCAAGACAGCATTGGTTCCCTCTTTTATTTCAGCTAGCCAGGGGCAATCACCACAAATTACCTCAAAGTTTTGATCTACTCACACAAGACAGAACTGATACACCCACAGCTTCACAACCTGAACTTGACCTTGTGGTTCATAAACTTTTGATCCCTTTTCACCACCAATACTCAGAGGACGTACTCAAAGTCCTGCAGGAGGCCGGGACACCTAGCACAAGAAAAAATTACATTACAAAGTGGAAACGTTTTTCCAGGTGGTGTTCTAAGAAAATACAGGACCCTTTGGCAGTCCCAGTGCCTATAATCCTTGCTTATTTCTGTGAGCTCCTGCACTCTGGATTCTCATACTCTTCCGTAAAGGTACATTTGTCTGCTATTTCTGCTTGTCTACCTATGCTCCCCCCCCTTTAGCATCCAGGCTAGAGGTTAAACTGTTCCTTAGAGGGGTTCTATATCTCAGACCTCCTAGTAAACCAGTTCCATCACCTTGAGACCTTAATTTTGTACTAGAAAAATTGACTATGTCCCCCTTCGAGACAGCCTTTTTAGCTTCTCTTACATTTTACACTTGGAAAACGATTCTGCTAGTAGCTTTGATTTCTGCCAGGAGGGTCTCTGAAATCCAAGCCCTCATGGCCTTTCTGCTTTACCTCATTTTCCACAAAGATAGTCTCTCTTTGAGGACTAATCCTTCAATCTGAAGTTGTTCTATCTCGCCATTCATTCTTACTGATGGGTTCGGCTCCGGCTCAGCCAACTGCAAAAGCTCGAGATCTTCAACCAGCTCAAGGCCAACTCCCTATCCCATGATGCACCTTGATCTTCCCTCAGATCTTGTTTGCTGCTGCAACTTGATTGGATGTTCACCAGCTCTGGCTAGTGAAAGTTATTGCTTTTTTCTCTAAACTTGTTAGAAAGTTTAAATTAGATAATATAATAATGTTTCCTTTTTATAATAACTGTATAATATATGTTTTTATAATAACTAAGCCTTTCTCTTAGTGTATTCTTGCTAACTTGTTAGATATTTAGATAGTTTAAACTA
This sequence comes from Protopterus annectens, assembly GCF_019279795.1. Classification (NCBI taxonomy): domain Eukaryota; kingdom Metazoa; phylum Chordata; order Ceratodontiformes; family Protopteridae; genus Protopterus; species Protopterus annectens. The sequence continues at coordinate 574,670,291 of NC_056727.1, read as the reverse complement.
GTTAGATAAGTGGCCGCATTTTTAAGCCTTTAGTTTCTCCCTATCTCATAATTCTTATATGGTTGTGTGGTGTGAGTTAGAGCTCTTTATTTTTACGGGGCAAGTATTTTGATATTTAGAATTTCTATAGCTTAGTTGTTTAAGATAATTAACACTGTTTAGAAATCTTGCATTATTAGGAGTTAGTGTGCTGTGTTAATATAATATATATATATTCTACTCATAGCTTAGAGACAAAAGTTCTGAGTGTTTTTTCTTATATATATATATATATATATATATATATATATATATATATATATATATAAGACATCTTCTAGTTCCTTGGAGCCAAGGAAAAGCCCATTGACTCCAAAAACCACATCAAGCAAAGCTTCAACATTGGCTCCACAGCCAACAGAGCCAACTGTTGTTTTGGTTAGGAGCCGGTCTCCGACACTGGAGCTGGTATCTAATACATTGAAATCCACTCATTCTTCTCGGGCCTCAAGTAGACTCACTGATTTGGATGTGGATTGTGTGGTGAAGAGGCTTTTGAAGATGCCGGCACTTGCAAAAATTTTATCGACACCTACACTTGGGACTTCGGAGCCGACACAAATTCCCCCACCATCTTCTGTTCCTCCTCAGATCTATCTCAAAGTTTCGGAGCCGGAGAGCTCAGAACTGATGATCGTGGAGCCCTCAGGGCCGACACCTACTTTAGGCTTGTTGGTCCAGACTGCCCTGATATCTTCAGTGCCGACCATGGAATCTCGGAGCTGTCCCTTACCAGGCGGGTTTGGGGAGGATAGTCAGACCGACTTGTCATTTCCGACCTTGCCTCTCGGGGCCTCAGCTCGAGTGAGCTCTGCTCCGACCTTGAGCCCAGAGCCCTCTGTTCTGGTGCCGGGAGAGTCCCTTGTATCCTCGAATCCGGGGGATTCCTCATGTCGGGACCAAGGGGCCTTTGAGGCCATGAGGAGGGTATTGTCCACACCAACAACCACACCATTAGTACCAGCAGCTCCCTCCCTTAAAGCACTGGTGTCTACCTCTACAACACATGCTCCAGTAAAGCGTAGAGACCCTGAGCCTGAAGAAGCCCTATTGGGTGAGCCATGCTCTTCCAAGACCTCTCCAGAAGCTCCCACTGAAGAGGTTCCCAGGAAGAGACTTTGCAAGGGGAAGCATCTGGACTCCCCACAGGAATCTGTCACTTCGGATACTGACTGAGTCAGAAGGGTCCCCACGGTCTACCTCAGAGGATATCTCATTTGCAGATATCGTAGAAATTCTTAAACAGAGGGGTGGCTGGAAATCCCTTAACCCTACTGTTGATGAGTCAGTCCTCCTGAAGGCTTTTGGGTCTCAACCCTCCACCTCTTGGGTGTCTCCACCCTTTGATGAGTTGATAGAGTTACTCTCTCAAAGGGCATGGGGGTCCCTGGATACTCTCTCAAAGGGCATGGGGGTCCCTGGATACCACGGAGCTTGTTCCCAGGAGGCCTAATAAATTTATAACTAGCCCTCAAGACAAAACCTTTCTAAAGAAAGGAGTGCCCCTTGATGCCTTGGTGGTGACAGCGGCCACCAAGAAGGAACTATAAGAAACTTCTTCGTCTGTTCATCCTCCTAATAGAGATTCCAGGATCATGGACAGATATGGAAGCATATGTTTAGTTCAGAGGCTTTGTCCTTTGATCGCTGAAATATCTCACACATTTCACTAGATTACAAAGGGATCTCCTGAAGGAACTAGGAGATACCCTGCAGGGTTCAGTAGCTGCAGGAGTTTCTGACAAGGTAACTTCCCAGCTCTCTACTCTTAACTCTGTTGTATGCATCTGGTGTCATATGCAGCTGATGGAATGAGCAGAGCAGTGGGTACAGGAATTGCCCTTAGGAGACATTCCAGGATACGCCTATGTTCCTTTGCAGAACCCTTTAAGTCTTCCTTTATTAACACCCCTTTTGACAGCTCATCCCCTTTTGGACCGAAAGTAAACACTTACCAGGAGTGAGAAAGACGGAAAGACCTTGTCTGCTGTCGGAATACATTTTTCTACTCCGATTAGATCTTTCCTCAAAGGGAGGGGGTGGAAAGATGTGGTTCTGTAAATCTCAAGGATCTTTCCAGGACATTCGTGGTGAACCCACCTCTAGAGGCAGAGGAGGGGGAAATAATGGAAGAGCCATCCACATGGCAGGAGTGGTCTGCAGAATCAGAGTGACAAAGATCAGTTCTTTGAGAATCCCTATCAGCGCTCCTGAGAGGAGGCTCGTCTGTCCATCTCTGGAGGCAGTCGGGGGATGCCTTTCTTTGTACCCAGATGCCTGGCTAAAAATAACAAAAGACAGCTGGGTACAAAGTATCATATCCAGAGGATACTCAATTCCCTTTGCCACACCACCCCCTCTTGTGAAAAAAATCCCAGACATTTCACCCAGTCACAGGGAACAAGCAGCCATAGAGGTCCAAGGGTTGCTGGAAAAAAGAATCATCCAACCAGTCCCAACAGACCAGAGAGGTTCTGGAGCTTACTCAAGGTTCTTTTTGGTTCCAAAGAAAATGTGAGACTGGAGACCTATTCAAGACTTCAGCAGACTAAACAAGTCAGTAAAAAAGACAAAGTTCTGGATGGTCACGCTACAGTCAATACTCCCCTTTCTGGGGAAAGACAATTGAATGTGCTCGATAGATCTCCAGGATGTGTACTACCACATAAAAATGGACAGGCCATCCAGGGATCATCTACACTTCTGGCTGGGAGCCAATCATTATCAATTTTGTGCTCTGCCCTTTGGTCTCACAACAGCCCCCAGAGTGTTCACCAAATGCATGGCAGTAGTCACGGCTCACCTGAGACATTTGGGATTCCAGGTGTTTCTGTACCTAGATGACGGGCTCCTCACTGCCACCAACAGGCATCAACTCATGCACGCAAGGGGCACAACTTTAAATCTCTGTAATCAATTGGGAATTACCATAAACTCAGAAAAATCTGCCTTGTCGCCATTGCAACAGACCATTTTTATAGGAGCAGAACTAAATACAGTCACAATAACCTTAAGCCTTCCTCCAGAAAGAGTTTGTCCTTTATGAAAACAAATCCTAGACCTGCTTCCAAAGACAAAAGCCCCAGTTTCGATGGTACTCAACTTGCTAGGAATGATGGCAGCAGCAATCATTGCCATTCCTCTGGGTCGGATGCACATGCGAGTACTTCAGTGGTTCCTGTTCTCTCAGTGGTCCTTTCAGGAACTTCCAATATCACACCAAATCGTAATAATGAATACCTGCAAGAGGGACCTTCAGTGGTGGCTGACAGCCCAGCAAGTAACTCTAGGCCGTCCATTTGTTCTACCCACTCCTACAGCCATGGTTACCACAGATGCTTCCTTGATAGGGTGGGGGGAGCATTATCAGGGAAGAACAGCCAAAGGCATGTGGAAGAAGCACGAGGCTCCTCTGCATATCAATGTCCTGGAGATGAGAGTGATACTGCTAGTGTTGCAGTCCTTTCAGGACTCTCTTCCTCTGGGAACACTTGCAATTCAGACAGACAATATGTCAGTGCTCTGGTACATAAACAAGGAGGAACCACATCTTATTCCCTGTGTTGAGAGGCCCTGAGAGTATGGCACTGGGCAACTTCCACCCAGCGCTTTCTGATAGCAATGCACATCCTGAGGAAATCCAATGTGATAGCAGACAAGCTAAGCAGGGCAATTCTTTTGCCTCACAAGTGGTCCCTAAAGAAACAAGTAGTGGAAAGGATTTTTTGCAGATGGGGCCAGCCTTGCTGCGATCTCTTTGCAACCCCAACAAACACGAAATTCAGCAGCTACTTCACCCTAATGCCCCCGCCAGGGGATGCCCCAAGGGATGCACTGATGCACAATTGGCCCCTGAGTCTCCTTTATGCCTTTCCTCCTTTCCCTCTAATACCCAAAGTATTACAGAAAGCAAAGACTCTGGGAAGGATCATAATCTTAATAGCCCCTTACTGGCCTCGTCAAATTTGGTTTCCCTTCCTTCAGCCTCATCTATTGGAAGAACCTTGGATCCTGGACCTGGTCCGGATCTTCTGACCCATTCATCAGGGGATATTCATCCTTCTCTTCACTCCCTCAAACTGACAGCTTGGCTGCTCCAATTCCAAACATAGCCAGGATTCACAACCTCTCAGCCGAGGCTCAACATATTTTAACATCCTCTCATAAATCATCTACCAGAAAGTTATATCTTAGCAAATGGAACAGATTTTCTATATGGGCATCTCAGAATGATATTGATCCATACCTAGCTTTTAATGTCATCCATTCTGGAGTTTCTGACTAAACTTTTCAATGAAGGGGCCGCTGCAACTACCATTAAAGTTCAATTAGCAGCAATCTCGAACTTTCATCTTGGTGTCCAAGGTTCTAATGTCATGTCACATTGACTCTCTAAAGCCTTTCTCAAGGGTACTATTCACTTGAGACCACTCATCAAAACTCCAGCCATGCCATGGAATCTAAAGTTTGTCCTTTCTTGAATTATATTACTGCCTTTCAAACCAGCCACATTGTGTGATTTGAAATATCTCTCATGGAAGACCATATTTTTAATAGCTATCACTTCTGCTCAGAGGATTTCTGAGTTACAGGCCTTGACCATCAAACCTACTTATCTGATTTTCCATAATGACAGTCTCTCACTCAGAACTAATCCATCATTTGTACCCAAAGTTTGTTCAGAGACAAATCTCAACCAATCTATTGAATTGCCCGTTTTCTTCCCTAAATACATGAATAAGATGGAACACATGCTGCACAAACTTGATGTTCATAGGCAACTCTGATTTTATTTGGACAGGACCAAATAGTTCAAAAAAACAGAACAGTTCTTTGTCTCCTTTTCAGAATCAAAAAAAAGGTGCTCCAGTGACAAAAGTCACCTTGTCAGGATGGTTATCAGATTGTATTTCTTTTACTTACAGTTCAGTTAATGCTCCATTACAACAAAAAATAAAGGCCCACTCTATTAGCGCTGTATCTACCTCATCAGCCTTCTCTGCTAAGTTACCATTAGATACTATTTGTGCAGCAGCTACCTGGTCAAGGCCTCATAACTTCATCACTCATTACAAAGTAGACAAGGACTCCAGGGACAGGGCTTCCTTTGGTTCCACTGTTCTGAAGGACATTCTCCCATGAGCCACCTGAGAAAGATGGTGCTTGGGACGCTACCCATCAGTAAGAATGAACAGCTAGATAGAACAACTTCACATAAAAAAGTTATATACTCACTATAACTTTCCATGTGAGTTGTTCATCTCGCCGTCATTCTTACGTCCCACCCTCCAACCCCCATCCAGTCTACTTGAGGTCCGAGACTTCTTTTATTTATGCTGTATTGTCTCTTATCCAGTTCTTAGGGTGGCATACTAATAGTCATAGGTAGCCAGTTGGCAGCAACAAGATCTGAGGGAAGGTCAAGGTGCATCATGGGATAGGGAGTTGGCCTCGAGCATTTGCAGTTGACCGAGTCGGAGCCGAGGATCGGCTCCGAACCCATCAGTAAGAATGAAGGTGAGATGAACAACTCACATGGAACGTTATGGTGAGTACATAACTTCTTTTTCATGCTTAAAGTAGTGAATGAGTTTTCCTTGAACCAATCTATTAATCTGCCTGTTTTCTTTCCACAACCTCAGAAAAGAAACTTCATTCCTTGGATGTACACAGGCAACTCAGATTCTACCTAGATAAAACCAAGTCCATCAGAGAATCAGAACAGCTATTTGTCTCCTTTCATCCTAAGCAGAGCAATCTCTGAACAGACAATTGCTTCATGGATCTCAAAGGCCATCTCTTTTTGCCGTGCCTTCCATGGCAAGCCTTTAGCCTCAAAAGTAAAGACTCATTCCACTAGGGCTGCAGAAGAATCTTTTTCAAAGGCCTGGACCATGCCACCATTCTAGAGGCAGCTACCTGGTCTTCTGTTCACACCTTCACCAAGCATTACAAACTGGATTTAATATCCAAATCCAGAGCTGGCTTTGCCAGGTCTATTCTGCAGGGTCTCCTGGACTCTTGTCCTGCACCAGCCACCCGAAGGAATACCTAATAGCTTTGGTACCCTCCCTACTGTAATGAATACTGCAACATGAGAATAGTTGTGTAAAATCTTACCATAACCTTAGATGTCCTCTTCCATGTTGCAGTATTCAGAACCTGCCTTCCTTCCCTCTATATCCTTTATTTTTGGGTTTTTTATGGTTATATAGTTTGGTAGAGGGGTTTTCTTGGTGTTGGTTATATTACTATATGTATAATTTTCTCATAATCCCAGGTAGAGCCTTTTTTGTTTGCCGTATAGGCTCCTTCCTATAGTCTTGTTTAGCTAGAATGCTTTCTATTCATTCAGCCTTATCTTCTGCGGCAGTCAGTCCTGACTTGGGTATGTGCAGACGTCCCATTTATAGCCGATGTCAGTTTATGGCACTAGCATGCTTCGTCGCACATACCCCTTACTGAAGAATTTGGTATACTAGCCAGATGTACGGCACTGCAGGCAGCCATATCCCTACTGTAATGAATACTGCAACATGGAAGATGAGGACATCTAAGGTTATGGTAAGATTTTGCACAACTATTCTATAATCCATTAGCCACTGCATCTGATATAAAACTCTAATAGGCACAGAGTTTATATTTATCTTGTTTTTATGTCTGTATTTCCTGTGGCAAGTCATTTATTTCATGACAAAAAAGGTAAAGGGCTTACAATCTGAGAGACTTAATGCAGGGGCAGTGGCTAGGGATTGCTTTCGATTTTGAAATTAACTTTCCCCTGCCTCCTTTACAGGTATTGGTTCTGTAACTTCTCACTTTAAGAGGTTAGTGGGATGCTCGGTAATCTCAGAGTGGTTTGTTAGTCATTGCCAACAGTACCCTGCTATTTATTTCTAAGGAGGGTCTTGGTTGTTTGACTATTGTGGGATAGTGTGCTTTACTTCAGTTTTTATGCAAAAAGGCAGTATTAATCTCCCATCCTGGGAGATTGTGTCCAAGATACTTTACTTATTTAGACCACAGTTTCATGATTACTGTGGATACGTTATGCCCCTTCTCTGATTTGTGAACATTGACATGACTGTTTTTTTTAACCTTCTTATTGAGTTATCATTTGTGACATAGGCAAATTTACGTTTATATAAAAGCAATCAAACTGTGCTAACAAGTTCATGTTTACGAACATTATAGTTCAGATATATTAGTATGTATCATATAGCCAAAGTAACATTACATAAATTATTCAATTCCTGCCCTTTTTTAAACAAGAAACATTGTTATTAAACCATCACTTACAATATGGGCATTCATACATTTATATAAATGAAAACAGTCTGCACTGACACAATCCTAGTTGCAAGCATTTTACATCACAAATCATATTGACAAACTTCCAGTTTCAGACTTTATACATCACTTATAATGTACCCAATCATTTTCAATCAAACATTATATAGCTCATTTAAGTTCTGCCTTCTTTTAACTCATTACATCAGAGTAACGCCTCCAGGTGCATTGCAGTTATCTCCTACTGATGCCTCTAGGCATCAAATATTGCTTGTTCATATTTACATCAATAATTCCAAAACCATGCTATGTGCAAGGTTTGATTTCATCTTAAAGCTTACACAATAGCAAACTCATCTGCATTAATATTTGACCTCTGTCTAGTGTACCAAAATAGATATTAACTTTTGTTTTTATGATATTATATATATACTTTTTGCATTTTTCTAAATATCTCAACAACCAAATAACACAGACAGAACTCCTTAGCTTCATGTCAAAGCTGTCAGCTAGATGAATAAAATGCTCATGCCACCGTTTGTGTGTAACTTGAGTGGTTGCTGAGATATTGCAAGTTGTTTACAAAACATTACCAATGTAATAGTTACTTTGTTTACTGTGACTTATAAAATTCAGTTTAAGCCCTAGAACCTAAAGGATCTACCACTATAAAAAATAGCTTGTGATGATGAATTTGCCATTTATACTTCTTTCTTAATCCCTATGGTTCCAGAGATATGAACATTTGTTTGAAATGTGAGGACATAATTTGATTCTGTCAAAAGACTTAGGCTCCGCCCATTGTAAGTTCCAGTGCAAACTTCTTGAGGCTCCATTGGAGTGAATGAGTTAAACCTCATTCCTCCCCTGTATGTATTATTCCCTGAATTCAGATTTTTTTTTCCTATGTAGTTTGCTCCTACCCTTTTCTAAAGATCTAAATTCCAGTTGTTTTATCTCTGTTACTATATTCACTACTTTTAGTATAGTTGGTTTAGATTTTGATTTCCATTTTCTAGTGAAAGCTTTTTTTGTCAGCCATCATAATTAGACACAGCAAGACCATACCATATCTAGGCAGTTCTGACTCTGTATCACAGTTCAGAATGATCATCTCCTTCATCACACCAATCTGCCTACTCAGCATCTTTCACAGTGCATCTCGCAGGGAATCCTTAAAGTCCACCAACTCACTGCACTGGCAGAAAATATGTTCCCAATTACCTCATTCTTCCACATCACACCTCCAACATTTGCTGTCTACCTGAGGAAAATTTCTCTGGAGTCTGCTTGAGGTACAAAAATATCTATTTAAAGATTTCCAAGTAAAAATCCTAAATCTTCTAAATTTTGTTGCATATTTGGGAGACATGCATATATCCTCCCATTGTTTCTTTGTGAATTGTTTATCCAATCTCTCTTCCCAATCCCTTCTAACCTCTTCTGATTGATTCTTATAGTTATCTTGCAATATTTTATATGCTGTACTAATTATTCCTTTATTAATGGCAGCTTCTGTTCTAGATTCTACTAAAAACTCTACCAGTGCTGGCTTTTCATTTATGACCCATTATTTCTTTCTCTTTGCCTATATTGTGATATCAATCCTTGATAGGGAAGGCTGTCTTTAACCTGCGGTCCAAATAAATTCTTAGCCTTTTCCCATTCTATCATTTTTCCCTCTCTAGTTATTTGCTCCCATTACCTTGGTTCTTTTGCCAGTTTTCTCCAATAAATTCTAGCCCTCTCTTGTCTGTTCTCTACATCCCCAGTTGCAGTCATCTCTATCAGCAGAATCTCCTTTCTCCATTCCTGTGTTGGCTTAGTTCTTAGAATACTTTCTGATGCTTTACAGATAATATATTTTGTGTGATTATTGCAGTTCTCCTTAAAGGCTTGCATCCAAAATCCCAATCTCTTCATATTTCTCGAGCTTCCCCATTTCACCATCACCCTTTCCACTTTGAATTATAGTTTCCTGCTGTGCTGTGTATAGGAGCCTTAACTGTGTACCTCTGAAATACTCCTTCAAATTGGGTAATCCCACTCTGCCCTGTTCTACTGGAAGAATCAGTTTATCCCACGTGACTCTTGCCATCTTCCCCTCCCAGATAAAGTCCTTCAGCTCTTTGTTAATTGCTACCCGCACATTTTCCTCTGGTTGACCTGTGTATAAGACTAGCAGGACTAAAAACATTTTAACTGCTTGTATCTTACTAACCATATCCATATAGCAAAGCTTCCATTTTCTCAGCTTTTGTATCATCTTTTGTTTAGTATCTTCCCACATATCCTTGGCTCCCACACTAGATTCATTTTTAATCCATACTCCTAAATACTGCATTTTATCATGTTCCCATAAATATGAATATTGCTGAACCAATTCATATGTGGGTACATAATTTACTGCTATTGCCTTTGTTTTAGCTTCATTAATTTTGTATCCAGAAAAGATATGAAACTGACTCAAAATGTTCCACAACACTGTAATGTCTCTTTCTGGTTTTGTCAGGTATAAAATATCATCTGTAGATAGAACCAACTTTTCCTGACTACCATACTAATTCCTGTAGATTGGTTGTACATCACAATTTTTATCTCATTTCCTTCTATACTAATCATTATTAATTGAGCCTCATCTACCTCTAACCATGGCATATTTGATTTTTTCCATAAACATTTATGTTTGCATCTTTTCTTGATTTCCATATTTCTTTGCTTTATACAGACTTTCATAGAATTTCCGAAATATGTCTAATACCTCTACAGCATTTCTTGTTACCTTCCTTGTGATAGGCTCACTAAGCTTGGTGACAACCCTTTCTACTTTCTGTTGTCTGAGTCGCTGTGCTAAAAGTTTTTGTGCTCTAGTGTTATCAACAAAGAACAGTTGCTTAACAGCAGTCTTTCTGAACTCATGTATATTATTGAGGGAATCCCTTATTTTCTGCTTAGCATTATGCAGTCGATCCTCCTCTTGTTCGGTGAGATTCCTCCTGTTCTGCAATACTTCAACATTTGTCAGTCCCTCTAAATAATTCTTGTTACTTCTTAACTATAGCTGCCTTTCTTTTATTTCCACCCTATTTTTAAACTCCACCTTAATTTTATCCCACTCCCTAGCTATATTTTCAGAAGTGATTTCTATCCTCTCGAATAGCTCCTGAATAATCTCCACTCCTCATTCCTTAAATTCCTCTCTTTTTGACAGATAGGTGGGAAAGCACCAGTGTCTCATTTTTATTTCATTGCTCTGTGTTTTTATTTTAGTTATTATTGGTGCATGATCTGAAATAGCTACTGGGTGAGTATCAAGACCTTCAATTAAATGCACATGTTCCTGTGAAATATAAATTCTGTCTAGCCTTGCCCACTTTTTACATCTTTGGGTATAATATGCAAATTCACTTAAAACTCCTATTACTGAAATCACATCTTCCATGCAAGATGTTTTCATAAATTTCTTTAAAAATCTGCACTCTTTTATTATACTTCCCTTCTGGGCCCCCCAGACACAACTTCGCTGCTGCAAATCATATTCTAGTCCCCACCTGTAAGTAATATTCCTTGCTGAAAACTGATTAATTCTCCCATAATTGTCTTAAGCTCCATTATAGCAGTTTTAGGTAGAATATAAGTACATGCTAGTGTAATTCTTCTCCCTTGCCAGTAGCCCCTTAGCACTATAAATCTGTCATTATTATCTTTTTTATCCTCTTCTATAGCTATTGGAGCTTCTCTTGCAACTCCTGTTTTTCTTTGTCCCAGATATTCTGTTGAATAACAATCCTGAAAACCTCTTTTTATCAAATTTACATGTTTAGTTATTTCCAAGTGTGTCTCCTTTAACTTAGTTATTTGCATTCTACATTTTCTAAAATAATTCACTATTTCTTAAATGTTTTTGTTCCAGATTTTGTCTTGCATGCATACATTGTTTGGCAGATTAAACTTTTATATAGCTGTTTCTTGCCATATCCATTTGAGCCTATGTCACATCTTACAACATTTTTTTATTTTTATTTTAATTTTTATTTTATTGAAAGCCTTCAAACAAAAAAAAAAACACTAAAACCTATTAATGTAATACTAACACACAAAACTATATACATCTTCAAATATTGAAGTTTTACTCTCCTAATAGGAACAGGACTGACTTAAAAGAAAGGTTATCCATGCTAAGACACATGGTGTACCCTGTGCTTCTACTAAGAGGTTCTGTCTTGTCTTTATAGCTCTCCCAGCTGAGAAAGCCCACGAATGCTTTCAGAAAACATTATCTCCTAGCCAGTTTCTCTTTTCTTCTTTTTTACCAGCCAATCACTCTCCACCAGACTGTAACCAGTTTCACTTTTAACAGATTGTCTCCATGAAGACATGAGAATGAGGCAACCAATTTCTCTATCAGGTTGTTTCCATGGAGACTACAGGGCCAGATACAGAATTGTTACTAAGCATACATTCATTTACTAGAAAGAAAGCCTCCTAATATTCAATATTCTTTATCATATACTTGCTTTCTCTTAAAACCTGTTACTAAATCAGTCTAAGGTCCTTAATCTAGTCATTCCCCCATGCAAGAATGAAAAAAGCACATTCATTTTTCTTTTGTCATGCCCTTTTAACCAGGGTTTTTTTAAACATTGCAGTGCCTACATTCCTTAAAACTGAACAATAAGAAAAGAGAAGGAAGAAAGAAAGGGGAAAAAAAGAACAGCAGCACCTATTTGCAATCCTCATTACACTTAAAATAATTGAGAAAACTTTACTTTATAGCATACAAAGAAAATAATACACCACAAAAATGGTACTAATAAAAATGTTTCTTTACTTACAGTTAACCTTTTCCTTTTCTTCCCCTCCCCAAAGCATTTTTCCTAACACTAATGACATAAAGTAGGGCCCCACAACTCCAACAAATTCTGAAAAAGTCCAATATTTCCAGATTTCTTGTTCTGTTATATTTCACAAATATAATTATTCCACTGTAATCCCGCAGTAAGTTGCTGTTTTCATTACGGCTCATCTCCATCTTCCAGATTCTCTCTCTACTTCATTTCCAATGAACTCTCGATTCTTCTAGTCAACTCTCTTGGTCCCCTCCTTCTCTTCAACATTTTCTCTTGAAAGAGTGGAAATGGTTTCACAGGTGCAGTCTCTATGTGGTCTTTATTACCAGAAGAACAAGAAGCAGACTCTCCTTCTGTTTCACAGCTCACTTTCTGTTGGACAAACTTTTGTATTTCCTCCTTAGCATGTATTTTATCAAAAATTATTTTGTCGCTCCAGGGAAGAATACTTTGAAGACAGCTGGGTACAGCAGTTTGAATCTTACATCTCCATCTTGACATTCCCTGAATAGTGGAATTAATTTGCTCCTCTTCTGCTTGGTGTAAAATGAATAATCATTCTCCACAAGCACTCTGCTGTCTTACACTTTTAGTATTTTGTTCTTCTGCCACAGTTTTATCAGAATCAACTCCTTCTGCTGGTAGGATTGCACCTTTACTATTAAAGGTCTAGGTTGCTTTCTCATAGCCACATTTGGAGCATACACACAATATGCCCTTTCAACTAACAACTCCAGCTGTGGGATACCAGTCCAGTTGCTTATTTGTGCTTTCATAAAATTAATGCAGTCTGTTCCTTCCAGCTTCTCTGGTATAGCTGAAAAAAAATCAGGGTTTCCCTTCATGCGCTGTCCTCTAATTCTATTATTTTTGAAAGATCTGTTAGAGCAGTCTCAAATTCAGCAAGCTTTTTCTTCATTTCAACCTCTGATTTTTGCAATCACCCCATTTGAATATCTGTTTAAAGCTTCTTCCATTTTTTCCAGCCTTTTGTTGTTTGTGTTGCTATACTCCAACTTTATTTCATTTATTTTAACCAGGTCTGTGTGCAGTTGTCCTATATCTTCCTGTAGGTTACTGGAAGTTATGTCTGGAGGATGCATTACTTGTTGCTGAACAGCTGCAGAACATTCCCCAGTCAGTGTTTCTTCCTCACTTTTTGTAGATGATTTTTTCCAGGTAGTCTGTATTTCATTTTTTCTGGCATCCAGGCAGTACACTTACTAGCCAGTTACTGAAATTTAGCCATAAACCCAAAAGTGTGCTGGCCTTCTCTTTTGAGTTTCTGTTTTCACACTGAGAGAGATAGAGTTAAGCGGTTACTCAATGTGCAGCTATCTTAGAAGTCCCCTGAACATTGAGAGTGTTGGAGGAAATTTGAAGTGATTAAAAGTTGCCAGCATACTGAGTTAATACTGATTTACAAGGAAACTGAATGCTATCAAAATCCCTTTTTAGAATTTATGAAGACAAGGATGGAAATTTTGTATATCCCTGAAGTAATCATGTCCAGGTGTATTGTCTTTAATATGTAAAAGTGAATAAGAATTGAATACTGGGAAGTATAGATACAGATATGCAAGTCAGTTACTGAGAAATAAGTAGCCCAAGGGGGGTATACCACTGCATATGATAGCTGTGCTCTGAAGAACATGAATGGTAGGTAGTACAGCATAATTGCAGCTCTGAAGTCCAGCACAAATTTGTATGCATCATTCCATTTTTTTAACAGGAAACATGGGACTATTACAAGGAGCTTTGGTTAGTATCAATTCCTTGGTTTCTCATGGAATTAGTGTCGAGTTGAATCCCACCCTCCACATCACATTTCAGTGAGTACTGCAGTACCAGAAGGAGAAGTGTAGAAGGGTGTAATCTGATTACAACAGGTTCTTGAGGATCTAATCATCATGCATTATTAGAGTGTTGGGCCAATATTTATAGACAGTACCTGCTGTGACAGCTCTTCTTTTCCTGGCATATTTTCTCAGTTTCAGTTTGAAACAGAACTGCTAAGACCTCTCACTATACATCTGCTGGGGTGTTAAATACACCCTGTCTAGTGTGCAGTTAATGGTGATCTCCATTTTACATAACAAATCTCTTCCCCATCAAATTTGCAGGTGCAGTAATACTTCAAAAAATGTATGCCTTTCCTCTGAATTCTAAGGAAAAAGATATAGGTTCTCAAACTGGATAAATTACTGTAGTGTTAGTTACACCTACAGCTTTTACTCGATTTCTCAGTATTGGAATTTCATTGATAGATATTAACACTGATCTAGTTGCCTCTGAATTGACTTAGAAAATAATTTTGTTTTGACCTACATTTTGTTTTACATAAGGTCTCTTTTGTTCTACAGACATAAGGGGAATTAAATTATATACTAATTCACTGCCCAGGCTATCATGTAAGGAGATTCATGACGTCTGACTTGTGGAGGTGTGGGGATGGTAAGAGGTATTTATTCTAATCCAGTTGCCATCATGACCAGGTATCTTGATTTTCAGGTGTCTTTATGTACACTGTCTCCTCTAGCATCCTTCATTTTCACAGCTATAGCAGGTTAATCCTGGAGGGGTTGCCCCTCATGCTTGACTGTTAGCTACCCACCAGTCCCAGTGCACATTTTGGAGGGGGTGATATAGCTCTTTCTGTTCGCCCTATTGCCTTCTTCCTCTTTACCCTTTAAACTTCTAATTTGCTAGTCTATCAGTATATTCAAGGAGTTTGTTCAACAACTCTAACTGCCAGTTTAATCAGATTCAATTAAGCTTGAATGGACAGGTGCAACCCCTGCACAAAGGTTGCTGCAATAGCCTTGTAGGCAGATAAAAATGGCTGAACTCTTCCTGAACAGTACTTAAAATGACAAGGATGTTTTGTCTCATTTTGTTTACACTGCTGTATTTTTTGAGTCAGATTTGGGATGGCATACATTACTATTGCATCTAAAGTATTTTTCTCTACTGAATCAGTGCCTTAAAGATCCACAGCCAGCATGTTTGCTTTTTGTATGTTTTTTCTCCCCAAAACTGTGTTATGCCACACAGCCACTTTTTCAGATCTAACAAGTTTGAATTACAACAGTATTATGGTTATTAGTTCTTTAAACTTCAATAATTCTTCTCTGATACTGAGAAGATCTTTCACCATGTTAAGCAACTCAGGTGGTATCCATGGACAATGATCCAATGTGGTTGTTCCCTCTGCCATGGGCATTTTTTCTAAGTGGGGCTTATTGTGCAGCTTTTCTTTGTGGTCTCATAACTATAGATTGGACTCCAGTAAAGATTCATGGAACTACTCATGCAGTGCTGTAATGGAACTGAAAGGATCTTGCAGTTGCAGTGTACATATGTACATATACATTGGAGATACTGGAGACTGCAAAACCATCTTTGAAGCTAAGAGTACTTGCAGTAGGCTTGTTAACCCCTGTGATGAGTCCTGAAGGTCCCGGTTTCAGTATTGAGTATATAGAGGCAGGGTTCTGGTTGGTGAAGACAGAGGAAGACTACTGTCCTCATCTGATGCATCCACTTTCTGGCCATGAATGTTCTTTAGTCCATAACTGGATAAAGGAATTATGTTTTATATTTTTTCACTGTCTTTTGAAGATCCTTAATTTGTTGCGACAATTTTATTGGTATCTTTCAACCCCCTCGGCACTGATTCTTGATTTCTTCTAAAAGTCTAACTGTACCAAACATGAAAGGTACATTAATGACCAGAACTTGTTTTTTCTCTTGCACATTCTAATGTCCCCCTTCCAGTAAATTGTTTTGCTATGGTCAAAGGTGGCATCCTTCAGAAATATTTGATTTTTGATGATTTTAGTAATCCTTTTCTACTTCCCTAAATATTTACAGGAGTGTCCTTAATGTGTATAAATAAAGCCTGCAGGTCCTGGAATTAATCTGCTTCCAGTTATTCCCATTGTATCCCTGCTCTGTCACACTTGTACACAAAGAAAAGTGAGGTCTGCCTCTCTGCTCGAGTTAGCTGGGAGTAGTTGTGCTGACTCTGCACCAACATACAGTTACCTATACACAGAAAAGTGAGGTCCTGACAGATGGGTGCATACTGATCAACAGCTTAATTTCAGCTGTCCCACACTGAAAATCGAAACTGAGATGATCAAATGAGAGTTTGGGTAAAATTCCATTACTGGCTAGTAAGTACACAGCTGGATCCCAGCAAAGAAGAAATTTTGAGATCCCAAAAGAAAACCAATCTTAAAAGGTGAAGAGAAAACACTGGCTGGGAAGAATCCTGAGGCTCTTCAGCAAAAAACAGTTCAAGCTTTAGCTTTGATACAGGAGACGGCTTCCAGGAATTTGGAGGAAAAAATAAATCAAATATACCAGAGGTGATTAAAATAAATGAAACATTGAAGGAGTATTTCAAATCAAATAAAAGGCTGAAAAAATAGAAGCCTTAACTAGCTATTCAGATAAACTGATAAAACTGCAAAAATCAGAGGTTGAAATTAAGGGAAGACTGGCTGAGTATGACACTACTGATGAAGAGCTGTTTCAAAAAGAAATGGCAGAGTTTGCAGACAGAGCATGCAGAGAAAACCTGAGAATTTCTGCTGTACCAAAGAAACTGAAATAGACTGCATAAAAGTACAAATAAACTACTGGACTGGTATTCCCCAGTAGGGTTTGTTAATTGAAAGGGTACACTGAGTGCTCCAAACCTGACCTTGAGAAAGCATCTGAGACCTGTATTAGTAAAGATAAAATCATACCAGCAGGAATAGTTAACTGACAAAATTGTGGCAGAAGGGAACAGTATTAAAATTGGAAAAAGCAAAGTGTTTGTGGAAAATGATTATTCACTGCACACAAGGCAGAAAAGAAACACATTTATCCCAGCAGTCAGGGAATGTTGAGATGCAGGTATGAGATTCAAACTGCTGTCTCCAACTGCCTTCAGAATATTTTTCCTGGATAATCAAATGCATTTTAGATACAGAACAGGCTAAGGAAGAAACAAAAACAAGTTTATCCAACAAAAGATGAGCTAGTAAACAGATGGGGAAACTGCTTCTCATTTTTCTGACTATAATGCTCATAGAGAGACTTTTCCAGTAAAAACCTTTTCCGGTGTTTCAAAAGGAAATAATTAAGAAACAGAAGAAAGCACAGAAGTTGACTAAAAGAATCAGGAGTACCTTTTACTTGAGCTAGAGTCTGGTGTTGGAAGATGGACATGAACAGCAAGAAGACTAACAACACTAAAATTATTGAATAAATGGGAGACTAGAAAGCATCACATTTGTGAAATGTGGCTTTGCAAGAAAAAGTGTCTGAGAAAGACTACTGGAATTTTGTTGACTTTATTAAGCTTGTGGGTGTACTATAAACATATATCGTACTTTGTCATTAATGTTTAGAAGAACAATAACAGGAAAAAAATAAGTCACTGTAAGTAAAACAGTTTTTGTTCTTATTGATACTTGTGTAAAACATTTCATGATACACCCTGCATGTTATATAGTAAAGCAGTTTTGTATAGTGTGTAGTCTGGTATTTTAGATTTAGGGGAGTCTTTTCATTAACTGTTATATGTGTCAAAGATACTAAAGTAAACAAATATGTTTTAATTGTAAGAAGTATAGCCTTTACAGTATAACAGAGGGAAGGCTAGACCAAAGCAAGTTTGTTAATATGCTCTGATTTTGGGGTGTGGGTGTAAATGTGTACTGATTCTATTATATGTAGAATTAAGATAATTTCTCTTATTTTTACAAGGGTGAAGGTCTGGAGTAATGCCTTTGGTGTAAGCTATAAATATGCATTTCTGTATGCAAGTAGTCCTGACAAATGAAACAAAATGCTGAAATACATAAATTGCACCTGCAAAGATATTAGCCTGTTTTTTTACCATTCATAAATATCCTCAATGGGAGTCGAGACGTATGTGTCTGAAGGCATTTGCACATTTGGTTCTAAGTGAAATTTACAAAGATTCCTTCATGCATCTGCAAAGTTGTTGGCTGTTTTTTTTCTTTCATTGCTGACTGCTTTTACATGAAGACAAGCTGTCTGCAGGTGAAAGCAATTGATCTTTTGAGAGTTCTGAGCATTCTTTGCTGAGGGAAATACAAAATTTAAAGGTATAGTGGCAAGCAGTTCAGTGAAAAATAAAATTTGAAATTATGAGTAGTAAATAAGAGATAGCAGCCTCCATAGCAGCCTTAATGGTTTAATGTGTTTAATAGAACAGTATAGAATCTAGTTTTACTTAAAGATAGCCAGTGCATTTTTTTCTTAAGGCTAAAAGTTAATGCTTTCTGAAAGCATGCAAGCTGTTTTTCACATCCAGGAGGCGAATAGAGATAAAAGAACAGACAGCAATCCGTGCAAGTGGAAACACAGCCTGTAACATCCCTTTTAGCATGAGTAACTTTAATTTTAGGTTAGATAATACCTGTGGATGCAGCTGTTGATTTGGGGCAACTGTTCCTATCTGTAGGGATATACTTCATTTTTTGAAGATGTAAGTATTTTGTACATAGTCTTGTTCTAAGTTACTAGGGGATGGGCTGTTCTGAAAATGTATTCAGTTTTTTTTTTAGTTTGAGGTTTTCCATTAAAAAAAATGAAAATGTGACAAAGATTCGAATGGAATTTTGAAGAAATAACTGTATAAAAGATAAGCCTACCAAAAGTCAGTTTGTGCATGTGAAGCAAAAGTTGGAAATACACATTCTAAAAACTTGTCATTTATAACAGGTGGGAAACAATATTTTTATTGTACTGATTATGTTATCTATATTATCTTTGAAAGTAAATGGCTTTACTGGTACAAATAAAAGGGAAAGGACATTGAGTTACATTAAGAAATTCAGAGTGCAAATTGCAGTGTTGCAGAAGGAGACATATTTGGAACAAAAAGAGCATTTGAATGTAACAAAGAAATATTTCAGGATGGATATTAAGTAGAATATCAGGGACAAAGGAAAAAAGGTAGTAATAATATTGATTGCTAGATGGACTCTAATACTGAGAGAAAACTGGAAAAAAAGACAATGGCAGATTTGTGGTAATAAGAGGATAGGGGTATGGGATAAGGATTACATTGACATGAATTTTTAATCCACCCAAAGCTATTTTTATGGAGCTTAAAAAAAATTGAGGCGAAGTAATCCACTTTCAACAGAGAATATTTGGTATGGAGGATATGAAATGATTAGTAGGAACTCGGACAGAATTTACATATTATTCCCCAAGATGCAATAACTGGGATAGATTGGAAGTTACTCAAATCACTCACCATCTAGCTCAATAACATACTCTTGGGGGATTTTAACTACCCCTTCATTAATTGGGAGGCATACAGGACCACTAACATGGAGGCCCAAAGATTCCTTGACTTTGTAAATTCAAATGCCCTGGAACAGTTAGTCTGTAATCCCACTAGGGGAACAAAAATCCTAGATCTAGTTCTCACAAATATGGGAGAGTGCTGCACCCTCTTCCCCGTGTGATGTCCTCACTGGTAAGATCAGATCATAAAGTAGCCTCCATTGAAATAAAGGTAAAACTAGTCCCCAACCTAATGCCAAAAACGTTAAGAACTTCTCTGAGATATATTATTCCCTATTACAAGATGACATAGCTATTTTTCAAGCTCCCCAAAATCCAGAAAACACAGAAACCTATGCAGAGGTGTACATAAATGCCCTGTACAACCATGTAAACAACTGCATAGGAACAACAGTACCAGACTGAAATAAACCTAGGTCAGACCATAAAAACAAGCCACCCTGATGGATCCCTTGTATTAATAGATTGTACAATAAAAGAAAGAAAATCCTGTCAAGAAGTAAGAAGGAATGTGCACAACACAGCAAAAGGTCCCCCATTATTCTAAATAAGTGAATCAGGGAACTAGTCAAGGCTCTGAAAGCATACTTTGAGGTAAAAATAGCCTCTAAAGCTAAGGAAAACCATAAGGCATTTTTCAGTTATGTTAGCAATCTTAAGGGCAACACCTAATAGTTTGCGGAATTCATTGTAGTCGGTATCATCTATACTCAGCTGGAAGATATAGCAAATCTGCTGACTGACAAATTCAGCTGAAGTTTCATCTCCCTATCACTACCAGTTCTCCCCAAGAAATACCCTTCACCACCTATCACCAAAGAACAGGTTGCCACTGCACTGTCTAAAGCTAAAAACATGGCTTCAGTGGGACGATATACCAGGTTGCCTCTTAAACAGCTTAAAATCAGGAAATATCAGGCCCATTAGGATCTCTGTTTAATCCATAGCCTCTGGACTGGCTTTGCCCTGATAAAGTGGTGGACAGCAGCATTCATCCCTCTGCATAAAGGGTGACCATCTACTCATGCAGGAAATTTTGACCCCATACATTTGACTAGTCTTATATGTAAGGCAATGTAAAGAATAATCATAAACCTGATAAATAATGACATAGGAAACCTCCAAACACTGGACCAGACCCAGTTCTGCTTTGTCAAGGGGAGGTCATGCCTACTGAATCTGGTAGATTCTTTGAGAAAGTCACTAAGGCCATGGATGAGGGTAAAACAGCACATACTTCCTACCTTGACTTGGCCAAGGCATTTGACACAATTCCCCACTCTGGTATTATAAATAAGCTCACAAAACTGGTCATAAATCCCTACACCACCATTTGGCTCACAGACAGGACATATGTCATTAAAATGGGTGAAACCAGATCCAGCAAAATGCCATTTACTAGTGGTGTGCCACTGGGCTCAGTACTGAGACCACTCCTGTTCATAATATACTTTTATGAAGTCAAGGCTAATGTGGAAGGTCTCTGGATGACAAAGTTTGCTGCCAACTGCAAGCTGAGGGGCAGTCATTGAATCCCTCAGCAATGTAGATCTCCTTCAGGAGGACCTAGATCAGACAAATGATTGGTGCCAGAACCATGGCCTAAAACTAAATGTGGAAAAATGAATGATCATACCCTTTGGAAAGTCAAATACCCCTGCAAATTACAACATCAATAGCACACCCCTAAGAGTAGACTCAGAGGTAAGAGATGTAGGTACACAGATAGATAGCCTGAACTTTGACTGCCATATATCCACAGTGGTGAGGCAGTCCTTCTATGTAGTACAACTTATAAGTAAAGGTTTGGCATCCAGATCCAAGGAAATTATAGTGCCGCTGTACTCAGCCCTCATTAGACTAATTAAGCGCAGTGCTCCATTTGGTATGTACTAGACTAGGCACATACAGCAGCTGGAGTGACCTCAGAGGTTCCTTACAAATAAAATATACAGTGTAAACAGCATGTTCTTTTCTGATAGACTAAAAACCCTATCCCTTTACTTTGTCTCCTGCTGACTATTAAGGAGTGAACTATTCCTGACTTATAAGGCACTCACAAATCCAGTCCTGCTGGAGCTGCTGCACATCTGCAAGTCAAGCAGCACAAGGGTCACCCAATCTAGGGATTTAAACTTAATCAGCGACTCAAACAAAACACAATGTAGAGATATGTCTCTCAGAGATTGCCCCTTCTTTGGAACAGGCTTCCTCTTCACATTAAGTGGAGCCCTTCCTTGACCCTTTTTAAACACAATTTGGATAAATGGATGTTTGATCTCAAATTCACACCTAGGATAGTGCCTATGTCCCTTATGGACAGGTGCAGTCTGTAAGATACTCAGTGCATGGACACAAAATCCATGCCACCCTCTTGCACCTAGGGGCCATATAGTGGGTAAAATCGGGTTATATTGGTTTGGCTTTTTAGGGCTCTTAAGCCATTAGTCTAGTAAACTCCTCTGAACCTATTTTACAGGAACACATTAAGATAAAACATGCAGGATCATGAATTAAAAATGAAACACTGGTGGTTTCCTACATATTTGTTAAACAGAGAGGAATTTAAGGAATGGGTAGTGGAAATTATTTGGTAGTTATTAAGGAAGATAGAAATTGCTTCAGAAGTGATAGCTACTGAGTGGGATAAAATGATAATGGAGTTTAAATATATGTTAGAAATAAAATAGAATGAGAGATGCTCAAGAAGTAATAACATTATTTAAAGGAGCTAACAAAGGTTAAAGTAGTGCAGAATAAGTGGAATCTCTCATAACAAAAAGAGGTGGAAATGCAATATGCTAAAGAGAAAAAGAGTATTTGGATATTATGCTTGAGTTAAGAAAGCATAAGGAACTATTTTTTGATAACTGTAGAGCACAAAAACTTTTAGCACAATGACATAGGCAATGGAAAGTTAAAATGGTTGCGCCAAACTTGGGGAGTCTATAACAAGAAAAATAACCAGAGATCCTGTAGAGGTATTAAATATTTCAGAAATTTTATGAAAATTTGTATAAAGCAGAGAAATGTGGAAATCAAGAAAGATCACAAATCGAAATATTTGTGGAAGGCTTAATTATGCTAAGATTGGTGGTAGAAGAGGCTTAACAACTAATAGTTAAGGTAAAAAGCGATAGATAAAAAAAACGATGTATAATCAACCTGCAGGAAAATCTCCAGGAGCAGGCAGTATTCCTGTGGAAGTTTGGAAGTTAGGAGGGAAGAAAGTGATAAAGATCTAAATTTTTTTTAAAACTGCATTTTAAAAGTAGGGGAAGCAAAAATAGCTTGGAAGAAAGCTGTATTGGCTGTATTACCTAAAAATGGTATAGACCTATCAGACCCAATTTTATAGAGACTCATTTCAGTTTTAAACCATGAATCTGATGTTGTCAATCTTCATTTATTCTTGACTCATGGGTTCGGTTCTGATCCCTCGGAACTGGCTTAGCCATTGTACAAAGCTCACGCCAGCCAAAAACTCTTGAGCTAAGGCTCTACCCATACTGCCTCTCTTCCCATTACCTCAGCTCTCGTTTGCCACATAGAAAATTAGATGCATCAGCCATTGTTCTTAGCTAAGTGCTTAGAAATTTTTTCTTATTTCTATAATTATACCTTTCAAAAATGTTTTATACCTTTAATTGTACTGTCGTTTAAGGCTTGTTTGTGTGAGTGAATTATTTGAAGCTTTCTACCCCGTTTTATACCTCAGGATATTTCTTCTTTACCATTGCTGGTATCAGACCTCTCCTTCCCTCTTACCATTGGTAACCTTTCCAATATCATCTTTGGTATTTCTTCTACTGTCTCTTCCTTTTCTTTACCCATCTGGGTATTCTATATATACCATTGTTGGTATATAATATAAAAAAAAAAAAAAAAGCTTTACTTTTCTAAGACTTTGTCTTCTTCCACTATGAGCGAGTGCGTGTGTGAGCTTTCCATGTGTTCTTGATAAGACATGGCAGAAAAACAAAAAGGAAACTCAGGGTCCAAGTAATGTAAGGAAGGTGGCAGAAAGATGCTCAACTCTGATGGGCATCTTT
The DNA here is from genome assembly GCF_019279795.1 of Protopterus annectens. Lineage (NCBI taxonomy): Eukaryota > Metazoa > Chordata > Ceratodontiformes > Protopteridae > Protopterus > Protopterus annectens. The sequence continues at coordinate 574,646,719 of NC_056727.1, read as the reverse complement.
CCTGCATTTATTGTCTGGGTGACCCTCATCTGGAAATTCAACCTCCTTGTCATATCTGTAAGGGCTTTAGTGCCCAAACTCTTGAGAGAGACGTAACAAATTAATTCTCAAAGGCTTATTGAAATGTCCTTTTGGTGAAGCTCTTTCTGAGCCAGAGACTTCACAATCTACAAAGTCCGAGACCAAAAAACGGAGTCATTTGGTACTGTTTTCCCCTAAGGTGCATGACTCCAAATCTCAAAAATCCATGGTTTAGACAATTTCTTTGGAACCGAAGGCAAAAGTTCTGAAAATGCCATTGCCTTCTGCTCTGCTACATCAGGACAGTTTGCACAAGAGCAGCAAGATACCCTAGGTCAGGGTCCCCCCTCTTTGGATTCCTCCTCAAAATGTCCCCCTTAGGGGCCACCCCATAAGAGATTGTACAAGAGGAAGCACCTGGATTCTCCAGAAGAATCAGTCACTGAGGATGCAGATTATGATGAAGAGGAAGGGTCCCTCCCGGTCACCCCCTGAAGATGTCTCCTTTGGAGACATCCTGGAAATATTAAAACAGAGGGGTGATTGGAAGTCCTCAAACCCATCCTCTGAGGAATCTGTTTTCTTGCAAGCTTTTTTGTGCCCATCCATCTACTCCTTGGGTGACCCCGCCCGCTGACGATCTAATCAAGTTGATCATTCAATGTGTGTGGAAGGCTCCTGACACCATAGACCCTATTCTCCAAAGGCCGGACAAGATTCTATCAGCCCCAGTGGTTTAAGCGACTATCAGTGGATGCCATGGTGGTAGTGGCGGTCATCGAAAAGGAACTCATCAAAGAAATTTCAACTGTCCATCCTGCCTGCAACCAAGAGTCCCAGATGATGGACAGATTTGGGAAGCAGGTCTTTGCTTCATCGACCTTTGTTATTCGGTTCTTGAACTTCTTGGCACACTCTACCAGTCTCCAAAGGGATCTGATAACTAAGCTTTCAGGCACCCTTGCAGGAGCAGTGTCTGACGAGGTTTGAGATACGGTTGCCTGTCAGCTTGCCACCCTGGAGTCTATCTCAAATTCGTCTATGCAGCTTATTGCGCATACAGCCGAAGGGATGGGTAGAGCAGCGGGTACAGGCTTTGCAATTAGGCACCATGCCTGGATGCACTTTTGTGATTTTTGTGGACCCCATCAAGTCTTCCTTTGTCAACACTCTTGTTGATGCTACCTCATTGTTTGCCCCAAAAGTTAGAGACGCATTAGTCAGGTGTGAAAAGGACGGGAAGACCCTTTCTGCTGTGGGCGTGCATTTTTCCACTCCACATAGACTTTATTCCAGGAATCAGAGAAGTGGAAAAATGTGGTTCAAGAAGACCCAAGGGCCTTTTTGGGACACACATGGCGAATATTCCTACCGGGGCAGAGGGAGAAACTCTTCTGTAACCAGTGGCAGAGGAGGTCTATGTAACTAGGGTTCCAGAAATTCTTTTTCTGGGCAACCCTACCATCACTCCTGAGTGGAGGCCCGATTGCTTACCTCTGGAAGCAGTCAGGGGAAGATTTTCTCTGCACCACTCAGCCTGGCTCATAGTAACATCAGATACCAGGGTGCAGACAATAATTACCAGAGGTTACCACATTCCCTTCACTCTTTTCCCCAAACCTCAAAGGTGAATTCCCAATGTTCCACCCAGTCAGAAGGATCTAGCAGCACTAGAAGTTCTAAAGCTGCTTCAAAAAAAGAGTCATCCAACCAATCCCACCAGACCAGATAGGATCTGGATTCTATTTAAGAGTCTTTTTAGTGACAAAAAAGACGGGACTAGAGACCAATCTTGGATCTCAGTTGATTGAACAAATTTGTGCAACAGAAAGAATTCTGGATGTCGCAGTTCAGTCTATCCTTCGCTTTCTAGCGAAGGATGATTGGATATGCTCTATAGATCTTCAGGATGTGTATTACCACATAAAGATGGACAAGCAATCCAGAAGATATCTCTGCTTCTGGCTAGGTGCCAGTCAATACCAATTTCGAGCACTGCCCTTCAGCCTCACCACAGCCCCCAGGGTGTTCAAATGCATAGCAGTCATAGCAGCTGACTAGAAACTACAGGGATTCCATGTGTTTCCATATCTAGATGACTGGCTCCTCACTGCCCCCTCCAGGCATCTACTGCTTCATGCCATAGATTTTGTTCTACATCTTGCCGAAACTTTAGGCATTTCAATTAACAAAGAAAAATCACAACTGTCTCCCACGCAGGATCCAGAATTTATTGGAGTTAGACTAAATACAAAATCCTGTGTGGCCTCCCTTCCTCATCACAGGTTGGTAAAGCTAAGATCGCAACTACAAATGATCCTCTCCCAAGACAAAGTTCCTGCTAATTTGGTACTACAGCTTCTCAGATCTATGGCAGTGACAATAACATTGGCTCCCCTAGTGAGATATCACATGAGGCTGCTCTTGGCATCACAATGGTCACTTATCACACAACTAATGTCCCATCCAGTCTCAATAGCAAACTGCTGCAAAAAGGATTTGTCTTGGTGGATGAAGCCAGAAGCAAATTTATGGAGTTATCCCTTTTCCCCCACTCAGCCCAAGGCCGTAATGACCATGGATGCTTCACAGATAGGGTGGGGGGGGTTCTGGGGAAGACTGTCCAAGGAACTTGGTCCTCACAAGAAGCCAATTTGCACATCAGTGTCCTAGAACTGAGGGCGGTGCTTTTAGCATTGCAAGTCTTTCAGTCTGCCCTTCCATCAGGGACAATTGCTATCCAATCAGGCAACATATCTGTAGTCTGGTATATCAACAAATAGGGGGGAACCAGATCCTAGTCTCTATGTCAGGAAGCCCTAAGAATTTGGCAATGGGCAGTCATTTCCAACTGCTTTCTGATAGCAATGCATATCCCAGGGAACTCCATTGTGATTGTGGACAAAGTGAGTAGGTGTATCCTTCTGCCTCGAGTGATCTGTAAAATCAACAAATTAACAAATGTAAAATAAATAAATAAAATAAATCTGTCAAGCCCAACATAGCAACAAAGATCCTTTGTCGATGGGTCAGCCTTGCTGCAGTCTGTTTGCCTCTCCCATAAACCACAAATGCAGCAGCTACTTTGCCCTAATTCCCCCTCGAGGGGAGTCCCCAAGATATGCACTTCTTCACGATTGGCCCTTGGAACTTCTGTATGCCTTTCTCCCAGTTCCACTAATCCCCCAGTTTCTGAGGAAAGCCCAACAGTTGAGAAGCAGTGATTCTCATTGCACCTTACTGGCCCCATCAAGCCTGGTTTCCCTTTCTTTGGTCTCACCTGGTTCACCACCCGTGGATTCTGGATCCAACTCTGGACCTGCTGTCTCACTCTCAGGGCTCGGTGCATCCCAGCCTTCAACATCTCAAGCTGACTGCTTGGCTTCTCCAGTTCCAGTAATTGCCAGGCAGAACAACATGTCTTCCCCAGTGCAGAAGATACTTCTGGCTGCACATAAGCCATCCACTAGAAAAATTTACCTAAATAAATGGAAAAGATTCTCTATTTGGATGTATACAAATGGCATTGATCCTTTCTCAGCACCAGTGGATAAGGGCCTGGAATACTTAGCCACCTTATTTCAATTGGGAGCCTCAACTTCTACAATTAAGCTGCCATTTCAAATTTTCATAACTGTTTTGATGATCATTCTTTGATGTCTCATGGTCTGTGCAAAGTTCTTCTAAAAGGGGCTCAGCATTTGAAACCCTCCTTTCAAAGATCTGGTAGTGCTTTGGTATTTGACCTTAGTTTTACAATGCCTAGTTTGTCAGCCCTTTGAGCCAGCAGACACTTGTGACCTCAAGTTTTTATCTTGGAAGACCCTCTTCCTAGTGACAGTCACATTTGCTAGGAGAATTTCAGAGTTACAGGTGTTGTGTGTGAATCATCCTTATATAATCTTCCACAAAGAAAGAGTATCCCTCAGAACCAATTCCTCCTTCCTTCCAAAAGTTATGTCAGAGTCCAGTATCAACCAGGCCATAGACTTACCAGCCTTCTTTCCAAATTTTTCAAAGGAGAGTACTGCCTGCATATGTTGGATGTCCACAGACAATTACGTTTTTACTTGGACAGAACAAAATCCTCTAGAAAATCAGACCAACTATTTCTATCCTTTTTGGGTACTAGATTGGGCAAACCTGTATCATAGGTCACGTTAGCAAAATGGTTAAGAGACTGCATTACCTTTATATACAACCAGAATCAACTCAAACTAACTACCATCAAAAGTTAGAGCTCATTCTACAAGATCTGTTTCCACTTTAGTGGTCTTCCATTCCAGAGCTTCTATGGAAGACATGTGCGCAGCTACAACTTGGGCTACCCACATACCTTTATCACTCATTACAAATTACACATGGTCTCCAGGGGAAGAGCACCCTTTGGCTCTATGGTGCTCAGGAATATTCTTCCTTAGGGCTGCCCAGAATCTAAAGTAGCTAGGGACTCTGTCCCATCAGTCAAGAATAAATGAAGATTGACAACATCAGATAAAGAAGTTATGTTCTTACCATAACGTTCCATCTGTCTTGTTGATCTTCTTTCTTGACATTCCATACTCCTGCTCCCTCCGAGACACTCCTGGTGGTTCGGAACTAGTCCTGGGTTTTTTATGTCATAGGGTTGTTCCTCAGACAGAGCTTACAATTTTTCTTAATGGTAGGCAGACTCGATCTGAGGTAATGGGAAGAGAGGCAGTATGGGTAGAGCCTTAGCTTGAGAGATTTTGGCTGGTGCGAGCTTTGTACAACAGCCAAGTTGGTTCCACAAGATTGGAACTGAACCCATCAGTCAAGAATGGATAAAGATCGACAACACAGATGGAACATTATGGTAAGAAGAAAAGTTATTTTTGTAAAGTGTTTGTTTATACTAACTGAATGGCAAAGGTGTTTCCAAAATTGATAGATGTGGATTAGTGTGATTTAGTGGAGGAAAGGCATTAATAGAACAGTGATCTAGAAGGAAGCAGAATGTAAGAAAATGCCACTGTTGTTGGTGGGTCTTGATGCAGAGAAAGCATTCAATGGAGTAAGCTGAGATTTTATGGGTAGGGCAGTGGAAGCATTCTAATTCCCTGAAACAATAGTTAGGTTAACTAGGAGGATATATATGAAGGACCGGAGGCAAATTAAAGTTGAAGAATTCCCCTCTGATAAGTTGTTTGAATAGAGGGATCAGGCAGGAGTGTCCTCTTTCCCCTTTATTTACTTTACATTTACAGCCATTGACATAGAAAATAAGGGACTCAGAAATGTAAGGATATTATAGTATGGTAATCAAGAAAGGCTGGCTTTATTTGTAGGTGATATTATGCACCTGATTAGTCCAGAAAAGGACATCTCAGTGTTATGAAACATTTTGACACAGTTTCTAGTCCTTTCTGGGTATAAAATTAATGAAGATAAAGGCTATAGCCATAAATTATGTACCCACACACAAACTGATTCAGCAATGCCTATATTTATGGGGATATGATAAGATGAAATATTTGGGAGTATGGATCAAAAAGTATTCTGTTATGTCAATTAAAGATATATGGGAAAAGAATAAGCAAATGATAATACAAAAATTGAGAAACTGGAAGCTCTTGGTTATGGATGTAGATAGTATGCCACAAGCAGTGAAAATCTTTAGTCCTTTTAGTTTTATATATATGTCAGTCAATTTTTTATAACCAGAGAAGTTGTGGACAATAATAAAGTTGAAGGAATTTATCTGGCAGGAGAAGAGGGCAAGAGGTAAGTGGGATATGTTGATCCTTCCAGTATAACAAGGTGGTTTAGAATTACCTGATTTTAAGGGATATTTTAGAGCTACACAGTTAAAGTCTGTATACATAACACAAGCAGGAGGTTATAATTCAAAGTGAAAAGGGATTATAAAGCTAGAGAAGTTCAAGAAATAAGGAGAGAGTGGGAGTTTGGTTGCATATCATTAAGGAGAATAATAAAAACTTTACAGAAGATAATATTTATAAAATAGTGGAAAGTATTTTAAGAACTAAGTCATCACAAGAAAGTAGAAAGGAAACTTTTTCCAGTAGGGCTGACTGCAAGTAGGAGTACTGAAAATAGGCAAGAGGGGGCTGCAATGTACTGGAGAAAACTAGCAAAGGGAACCATGGTATTCAGAGCAAATAACTAGCGAGGGAATGATAATAGAGTGCGATGACACCAGGAAGACATTTGGACTATGGGCTGAAGATCGCCTTCCCTATCAATGATTGATCTCAGAGTATAAGCAAAGAGAAGGCGATATGGGAATCCTAAGTGAAAAACCTGTTCTGGTAGAGGTTTTAGCTGAATGCAGAGCAGCTGCTGCTGTTAAAAATGTGATACCAAGTAGGGCATATAAAATTTTGCAAGATAACTATAAGAATCAATCAGAGGAGGTTAGAAAAGATTGGGAAGAGAGACTGGAAAAGCAGTTTAAAAGAGAACAATGTGATGGCATATGTATGGTTCTCAAGTATGCAACAAAGTCCAGGAGGTTTAGGATTTTTGCTGAGAAGTGTTTGCATATTTAGAAGTTATGTACCTACCATAACGTTCCATGTTAGTTGTCTTCTCTCACCTTCTTTCTTGCTGGATGGGTTCGGAGCCGATCCTCGGCTCCGATTCGGCACTTGCTAAGCTCGAGAGTCACTTTTACCAGCTCGAGGCAGCCCCATATCCCATGATGCAAGGCGGTAATTACCCAGATCTCGTTTGGTATCTAGAGGAAAAACTGCCTATAAAACTTTCCACCAAGGAAAGAGGAACAACTAACCTAAAAAGGCTGTAAAGGGAAACCAGGTAATCAAGGCCAAGAACTAACTGGTGCCCAAGGAAGAAGAATCTTCCAGAGAAGTAGGGAGATCAAGGTCTGTCCAGGCTAGGGGGACAGGAGGGAGGGACGCAAGAAAGAAGGCGAGAGAAGACAACTAACATGGAACGTTATGGTAGGGACATAACTTCTAAATGTTAAGTTGTCAATCTCGCCTTCATTCTTGCTGGATGGGACCGCGTCCCTAGCACCTCTATCCTGTGTGGCTCAATGGAACAGACTCTTGAGAACTGTGGAACCAAAGCTTGCCTTGTCCCTGGAGGCCAAATCCAATTTGTAATGAGAAACGAAGGTATGAGGAGTGGCCCAAGTGGCCGCTGCACAAATAGTATCTAAAGGTAGTCTAGCCTGAAAAGCTGTAGAAGTGGCTAGACCTCTTGTGGAATGTGCTTTAGGTTTTGAGCTTAGTTGTTTGCCCTAAGCTGATAAATGTCAGAAATGGTGGAAGATAGCCATCAGGATAAGGTCACTTTAGAAACAGGGAGACCTTTTTTATTTTCAGCATAAGAAAGGAAGAGCTGATCAGATTTCCTAAATTGCTTCGTTCTGTCCAAGTAATATCTGAGTTGGCGGTGAACATCTAGGTAATGTAATTTTTGTTCCGCCCTGTTAGAATAATTTGGAAAAAATACAGGAAGATCAATGGATTGGTTTAAATTTGTCTTGGAAGCAACCTTGGGCAAAAAGGATGGATTGGTTTTCAAGGACACTCTGTCCTTGTGGAAGACCAAATAAGGGGGACGAACAGAGAGGGCATGAAGTTCCGACACTCTTCTAGCTGAGGTAATGGCGACAAGAAAAAGTGTCTTCCAAGAAAGAAACTTTAATGAACATGAAGCAGCCGGCTCGAAAGGGGGTAGTATCAAGGATGTCAGCACTAAATTTAGGTCCCACTGTGGTGGAGGATCCCTAACAGGGGGCTTAAGAAGGAACACTCCTTTAAGAAAGGCTTTACAAAGTTTGTGGGACATAATGTTGTGGTCTGCAAACCCGACGTGAAAGTTCGAGATTGCTGCCAACTGAACTTTGACTGTGGAAGATGAAGAACCTGAGTGAAAAATTTCTGCTAGAAAATCCAAGACTGACTGAACAGGGGCAGTAAAGGGATCTATGTTCTTAGCTTTCGCCCAAAGAGAGAAACGTTTCCACTTGCTAGAGTAAATCCTCCTGGTAGAGGACTTAAGAGAAGCTACTATGATGTCTCTAACGGGGTTAGAGATCATAGGAAGCCTGGCTAAGGAAGGAAGTGGTGCAACCAAGCTGTGAGGTTGAGGGAAAGAACGGACTGGTGCAGTTTACCCGACTGGTGGGTCAGAAGATCTGGAGCTGGGTCCAGATGCCAAGGCTGCACCAACAGATGGCGATGAAGGAACGGGAACCAAATTTGTCGAGGCCAGTAAGGGGCAATGAGAATCATTTTGGCTCTCAAAATGGTAGCCTTCTGGAGTACCTGTGGTATCAATGGAAAGGGAGGAAAAGCATAAAGAAGTCCCCGGGGCCAATCTTGAGTAAGACCGTCTCTGGGGGGATGGCCCGGAAGTGGGAAGAGAGAGAAGAAGTCTGGGCATTTGCTGTTTTGAGGAGTAGCAAAAAGATTGCAACATGGGCGGCCCCACTTCTGAAAAATCTCCTCCACTATGGATTGCTTGAGAGACCACTCGTGAGGCATGAGTATAGCTCTGCTCAATCTGTCCGCTATTATGTTGGTTTTCCCAGGGATATGCGTTGCTACCAGAAACCGATGAGAGGAGATCGCCCATTGCCAAAGTCTGAGAGCCTCTCGACACAAGGGGTAGGACTTGGTTCTACCCTGCTTGTTGATGTACCACACCACGGACATGTTGTCCGTGTGAACTGCAATAGTTCCTAAGGGAAGAAAGTCGTTGAGGGCTTGCAACATTAAAAGCACTGCTCTCATCTCTAGGACATTTATGTGCAGGTGGTATTCAAATGGTTGCCACGTGCCATGAACCATCCTGCCCTGATAATGCCTCCCCCACCCGATCAGGGAGGCATCCGAAGTGACCATGGCTACCGGGGCTGGGGGAACAAATGGTCTGCCCTGATGGACTAGAGGAGAGGAAATCCACCAGGATAGATGGTTCTTGCAGGTCTGTGTCACTAGGATCTTGTGACGCATGGGAAGCTGCTGGAAGGAACATTGTGTGAACAACATCCATTGTAGGAGACGCATGTAGAAACAGGCCAGAGGAAGAAGTGTGATGGCAGCCGCCATGAGGCCCAACACTTTCAGGACCAACCTGGCTTGTACCTTTTTGCTGGCAAGGATGATCCGAACGTGGTTTTGGATATCTAGGATTCTCTGACTTGTTAGGTTTGCTGACATCCGAGTAGTGTCTAGATTTGTGCCTATAAAGGTAATAGATTGGCAGGGCGATAAGGAGGACTTTTTGAAGTTTACCAAAATTCCCAACTGACTGCAGAGATGTAGGGTGTAATCTCTGGCTTGGAGAAGTTGATGCCTGGTGGTGGCTGAGAGGAGCCAGTCGTCGAGATACGGAAACACCTGGAATCCTTGACGTCTCAGGTGAGCCGTGACCACTGCCATGCATTTGGTGAACACTCTGGGGGCTGTAGTGAGACCAAAGGGCAGGGCTCTGAATTGAAAATGGCTGGTCCCCAGCCAAAAGCGGAGAAACCTTCTGGAGTGTCTGTGGAATTTTATGTGATAGTACGCATCCTGAAGGTCTATGGAGCACATCCAGTTGTCTTTGCCAGAAAAGGCAAAATCGATTGAAGTGTGACCATCCAAAATCTCGTCTTCTTGACAGACTTGTTGAGTCTGCTGAGGTGTAATATTGGTCTCCAGTCTCCCGTCTTTTTGAGAACCAAAAAGAACCTTGAGTAGATTCCGGACTCTAAACAGTCTGTTGGAGCTGGCTGGATGGCCCTTTTTTCTAGAAGCTTTGAAACCTCTAATTTTACAATTTCCCTTAGACCGGGTGGAACGTCTGGAAGGAACTTTTCTGAGGGAAGGAGCTTTCCTCGAAAGGAATCTTGTAACCCTCGGATATGATCGACTGTACCCATCTGTCTTGACAGAGGGAAAACCAGGCTTCTGGGTACAGTGACAATCTCCCCCTGACTGCCTCCAAGGGTGGACAGTTGGGCAACACCTCACGGATGCTGGAAGGGCTTGTCAGAGAGCAGCTCTCTACTGCCCTGGTTCTGCGGACCCCCTCTGCCCCTAGGGTGGCATCTATTGTTATTACCCCCTCTGCCTCTGGGGGTAAACTGACCACGTGCGTCCGGCGTGACTCCCTGAGATTTTCAGAACCACATCTCCCCCCCCTTCTGACCTTTGGGATAAGGCCTAGAAGGGGTGGAGAAACAGACTCCTATGGCAGAAATAGTCTTGCCGTCTTGCTCACACCTGGTCAACGTGTCCTTCACCTGAGGGCCAAACAATGTTGACCCATCAAAGGGAGAGTTTGTGAAGGATGCCTTAAAGGGGTCTGCAAAATTACAGAGCCGCATCCAGGACTGACATCTGAGAGCCACTCCTGTGCCTGCAGCTCTACTCACCCCATCGGCTGCATAAGAAATGAGCCGCATGGAGGAGTTGGTTATGGAATTAAGGATTCCCAGCTGAGAAGCAATCTTTTCCTGAGCCCCTGCTGCTGAAGGATCCTGTACTACATCACCTAATTCTTTAAGGATATCCCTTTGAAGTCTGGTGAAGTGACATAAATAATTCAGCGAACGCATAGCAAAGGTTGCTGAGGAAAACATCCGCTTACCATACCTGTCCATGGTCCTAGACTCCTTGTTAGGAGGATGGACTGGTACAGAAGGATCTGCAAGTTCCTTCTTAGTGGCGGCCACCACCACCATGGCATCAACCGGGACACCTTTAGTAAGAAACTGCTTTTCAGTGGGGGCCGTAATAAATTTTGAAGGTCTCCTGGGGACTGGTTCCACCGAATCAGGAGATGCCCATGCCTTTCGAGCTATGACCTCCATGAGAGGGTCGAAAGGCGGAGACACCCAGGAGGTGGAGGGTCGAGATCCAAAAGCCTCCAGATATACCGATTCATCCTCGGAGGGGTTAATGGAGGGCCAGTTCCCCCTCTGTTTCAGGAGCTCAAGGATGTCTGAAAAGGAGACATCCTCAGAGGGGGATCTTGGGGACCCTTCCGACTCATCCAAATCGGTATCCGATGTTGTAGACTCAGGGGAGTCTAAGTGCTTCCTCTTGCAGGTCCTCTTACACGGGGGTTCACCTGATGGATCAGGAGAAACCTCGGAAGAGGAAGTTCTTCCCAATGGGGAGACCTGGGGTGATGGATCTCTGGGTCCGGGAGCAAGAGAGCGGGAAGAGGTATCTACAGGCACCGTAGAGGGAGGAGCTAAAGGAACCGACTGCTGACTGAGCTCAGGGGCTAGCACACTCCTCATCACCTCGAAGGCTCCCCTCCCAGGGAGGGCCGAGAAATCCCGCTCCGAAGAGACAGGGATCCCTGGTCCCACTGAAAGGGAAGGCTCTGAAGCAGATGTCGGGGCCGAGCTCACCAAGGCCGAAGCTCCGAGAGGGAGAACGGGGTCGGACAAGGGTCCGATGCCACTCGCCCCCTTGGAACCGACCAAGGAAGCCCGACGCCCGGATCCCTCCAAGGAAGGTCTCAAGGAGGAGATAGGAGTCGAGGACGACGGAGCTGAAAGGTGTGGTATCGGCTCCAAAGCAGCAACAGTCACGGTACCAATAATCTCCGGCTCCGAACTCTGTAGGAGAGTTGAAGGAGGAATTTCAGGAGGGTGTAGAATAGCGGTCGTCTGTTGAGACGGGCTATGGAGCATTTGGACTAGTGCCTGTGATTTTAATAGCCTACTCACCACTCTCTCTAAATCATGGTCTGATAGCTTGGAAGACCTCGATGATCGGCTCCGATGGCTCCGCTCCGAAAGCAGGGGGGAGACTGGAGCCGAGTGTATAGACTCCAAAGAAGGAGATCTAGACCTCTTTTTGGACGGAGCCATCGGAGCCAAAGTAACCTTGGCTCCAGGCGGAGCCGACGACTTGTCAGCTCCGAGTGGAGACAAAGATATCTCGGCTCCAGCCGGAGCCGAGACATGCTTCGACGTTAGGGTGTCGGCTCCAGCCGGAGCCGACACAGGTGCTGAAGCCAGGGTATCGGAGCCGAATGGCGCCGATACTGCAGCTTCCACTAAGTAAGGATCAGCTCTGGATGGAGCCAATGTCGACTCCAGCGGAGTCGGAACCAAGACCACAGATTTGGACACCGAAGCCTGGGTCTTGGGAGGTTTAGAGGGCTTCCCGGAGCCGACCTTGGCCGGGGAGCTCTCAGGCTTAAGGAGACCCCTGAGGATCAATTTATTCCTACATTCCTGCAGGACTCTCTGGCTAAAGGAATGACAGATAGCACAGGAGTCCTGCAGGTGTAGGGGTCCCAGGCAGTAAATACAAGAAGTGTGACCGTCTGTCAGAGACATCTTCTGACAGCACGAATCACACTTATTGAAACCTGAGACCCTAGTATCTTTGGACATGCCTGAGTCCTAAATACACACACACCCTCAGACAGAAAGACACTAATAACAAGTTTGAAGTGTAAGACACAGCTGTAATACGCAGCACAACACAACAGAACACCCGCACCTAAGGAAATCCTGACAGGAAACTGTAAGGGAGGGAAAGGCCTAAGGCCCAAAACACTATAAACTTTAGAATAAGGGTCGAGGAGAAAGGGTATGGAGCTAAGTGAATAAGTATACACTAAAAAGACTATAAAGAATAAATTTTAGGGAATTGGGTCTAAATTTCCTCACAAATAACAATATCAAATCACTTACCAGGAGCTGGTAAAAAAAGATGACCTCATTAGCGAAGCGGCAAACGAGATCTGGGTAATTACCGCCTTGCATCATGGGATATGAGGCTACCTCGAGCTAGTAAAAGTGACTCTCGAGCTTAGCAAGTGCCGAGAAGGAGCCGAGGATCGGCTCCGAACCCATTCAGCAAGAATGAAGGCGAGATTGACAACTTAACATGTATTTTTATACCCCAAGCAGACTTCAAATAATGTTTCTTCAGGTAAATAGTAAATGTTGGAAGTGTGAAGGAGCAGAGAGGTAACTTGGAACATGTGTTTTAGGGTTGTAATGAGTTGACAGATTTTGTAAATTCCCTACAGAGTACTCTGTCAGAAATATTGGGTGAGCAAATGGCTGTAACTAAGGAAATGACTCTCTTGAGCTGGGACACTGTATCTGAATTGCCTAGAAACAGTGAGCTCTTGTTAAGTTTAATTCTGTTGACTGCCAAAAAGCAATTACTAGAAAATGGAAATCACAGTCTAAACCAAATGTATTTGAAGTACTGAATTTTGTAAAATAGATAAAAGAACTGGAAGGGGTATCTTTAGAAACTAGAAGGAGCAAATTGAGTAGAAATAAAATGAAATTGTGGGAACAATACATGCAGAAAAATGTTCAGGAGGAGTGAGGCTTAAGGGTAGGCAGGGATTGAGCAATTTATGTAATGCTGAACTGATGACCGTTATAAAGAAAGATATAAAGAAATAACATAATTGATGTATAATGCATGTAAATGGAAAAATATTAATATGGTTTGTTTGCTGTTAATGTATGTTTGCTTATTATTTAAGTGGTAATTTAATAAAAGTGTTTAAAGAAGGTGAGGTCCTATTTACATCAGCTAGAAACCACCCCAAATTTTTCCTTTTCTAAGTGAAGCCCCTCCTCACATGAATCAGCTGGGGGCCAGCCAGTATATAACTATCTGCAGATTTTCTTACCTTGTATAAAATCCTATATTGCCCCACTTGTTTCTGTTTGTACAACTGAGTACAGCCGCCCTTTCTATGCCGAGGAAGCTCTAAGAAATGAAAGTCAAAACTAACTCTTATTAGTGGCCTCATTCTGTCAGAAATGCTGCATGCAGGAAAGCAGCCCCAACAGGACCATCTTAATTCATTTAGTTTCACAGCGCCATCTGAAATGGATAAATAAGAACATAACTTTTTCTAAGTAACCAAACAGAGGAATGTTTTTTTAGATGAACAAAAATAATTTTTTTACTTCACACACTTGTGGAGAGGCAGAAATTCAAAACTTAATCTTAAGTGAATAAAGGAGACATTTTATATTTCATTTCATCTGTATTAGAAATAAAAATGCATACATAATTTATAAATGGCAAATCACTAATGAATTTGACTCTGTTTTTATGGGTTAGTCTCATAATTCCTAGCCTATCACTTTCTAACACATATTCAATCCCTTTGTATAATCTGTTGTCAATATTTGTACATTATATCTGATTCCTGCTCCACTGTTTAGTGCCAAGCACTATTCATGTCACCGTGAAGACTTGTATTACAGTAAATTGTTTTGATGTGATGTCATTTTTCACCTTATCCTCACAGATGGGTTCAGATCCAACCCTCAAATCCAACTCAGCCATTACCATAGCTCGTTGTCACAAACTTTGCTCTTGTGCACCTCACCTTTACCCAGAATGCACCTCAGGCATTATCTCAGATCTCGTTTGCAACTTCGTGAAGAACGTTGGTCACGTTTGCTCTTGGGCTTGGATAAGTGAAATTTTTTTTCTAAATTTCTCTCTCATTATAACTTCTGTAGTCATAGTTCTTGTCTATAAGGTTAAACTTCACTATCGTAAGAACCAAACCAGCACGAGAATGGAGAAAAGAGAGTTTGCCAATAGGGTTGATTGTGGTCAGGGATACAGATAATAGGCAAAAGGGGGTTGGAATTTATTGGAGAAAACTAGCAAAGGAACCAAGGTATTGGGAGCAAATAACTAGAAAGGGAAAGGTAATAGAATGGGAAGAGGCCAAGAATTTATTTGGGCTGCAGGTTAGAGATTGCCTTCCCTATCAAAGATTGGTATCAGAGTATAGGCAAAGAGAAAGAAATAGGGGGCTCATAAATGAAAGACCAGCACTGGTAGAGTTTTTAATAGAATCTAGAACAGAAGCTGCTGTTAAAAAAGGAATAATTAGTAAAGCATATAAAATATTGCATGACTATTATAAGAATAAATCAGAGGAGCTGAGAAAGGATTGGGAAGAGAGATTGGATAAGCAGTTCACAAAGAGATAATGTGGGGATATATGTATATCTCCCAAATATATACAACAAAGTCTAGACGATTTAGGATCTTTCCCTGGAAGTGTTTGCATAGGTATTTTTTACCCCAAGAAGACTCCAAATAATTATTTTTCAGGTAGATAGCAGATGTTGGATGCGTGACAGGCAAGAAAGAGGTAAATGGGAACATATATTTTGGGGGTGTAATGAGCGAGCGGACTTTTGAGATTCCCTGCAGGCCACTCTGTTGGAGATGCTGGGTGAGTAGGTTGGACTGACTGGAGAGAGAAGTTTTTTGAGTTATGCTACAGAATTAGAATTTGCCTAGGCATAGTAAAGCCTTGCTGAGTCTAATTATAATAGCTGCCAAACAAGCAATTACTAGAAAATGGAAATCAAAGTCTAGACCAACTTTACTAGAAATAGTGAATATAGTAACAGAGATAAAACAACTGGAATTGGGATCTTTAGAAAAGGGAAGGAGCCAACTACATAGGAACAAATGGGAATTGTGAGAACAACATATGCAGAGCAGGAACAAGGTTTAAGAGGCAGGATTTGAATGAGCCATATAATGCTTAACTGACAATAACTGGATGGTTTATAAGTGATGTATAATGTTTACAACTACAGTTGTTTCAGTGGTGTCTTTGATGTAAACAGTTTCCAACTAAAATTATATCATTTTGTATGTTTTCATTTATATAAATGTAAGATTGCCTTTGTCATATATGTAAATTTAATAACGATTTTTGGAAAAGAAAACTTCACTATCATCTATTTGCTGAATACATATAGTCTTTTTTGTCTACCTTTAGGTACTCTTCCCTACCATTGCTGGTAGGCCTCTTCCCTCCCCTTTTTAGCAGTCTCTAAATATTTCACTACCATTGTTGGTAGTTGTCTTACCCTCTCCTTTTTCCTGTGTGTATGTGTGTGTGTGTGTGTGTGTGTGTGTGTGTGTGGGTGTGTGTGTGGGTGTGGGTGTGGGTGTGGGTGTGTGTGTGTGTTGTCATAGTGGATGCCTCTATCGCTGACAAACCCGATAGGCCATTACGCTGCACAGAATGTGAGACGTGGCAAGGAGATGCCTCTAAGTATTGCTTGGGGGCATTACTCCACCATGAAGACTAGTATTTGTCACAGTTTCAACCAAAGGGCCTTGGTTGACAGTAAAAACAAATTAATGTTGAAAGGTCTGCTTCCCTTTTCTGAAGCCATTGCTACTTTGGACTCTTTCTCTTCTACCTAGTCTAAACCTCAGAAATGCAATTCTTCAACTCCAAGAGATTCCTCTGAAGCATCAGAAAAGAAATCTAAACTATTGGATCCATCTGGGCCTTTGGATCTGAGTACTTCTAAGGCTGGATCAGACAGATCCTCGGAGCTGTCAGATCCTTCATCTCCAAGATCAGATTGGACTGATAGTCCGACTCTGAAAGTTATTTACCCCTCCAGATCTAGGTCTAGGTCTAGGTCTCCAGCCTTATCTTCTCGATCCACCAAAAGCCTTTCAGATGATGATGTTGACAGAATGGTGCAAAGGCTCCTAAGCACTCCAGCACTGACCAAGCTTTTGTCGGATCTGACCCCTCAGGCTTTGCATCCTACCAAGTCAGCCGTCCTGATTCCTGTTCCTCCTCTGACTTCCTTCCAAGCTTCGAAGTCTAGAGATTCGATCGGCCAGATCTGTCCAACATCTGATCAGAGGATTTTTCCTTTGGATTAGATTTTCACCTTGAATTCCTCTGTTCGGTCAGAGTTGGAGGACTTTCTGAGCCGTTTCACACTGGTTGGGTCTGGGGATCAGGTACTGACTCTGAGGCTTTCGGATTAGTCCTTGGAGCTTTGGCTCAGGTGAGTTCGGCTCTGACTTCATCCTCAGACATTCTGTCTTCTGGAGCTATGGGGGGACAGCTTCAACTATTTCCTTGTTGGATCCGGAGGCCTGCTCAGTTCAGGAGCAGACTGCTTTTGGGGCTCTGAAGAGGGTTATTGCTTCTCAAACTGGGTCTTCTTTGGATCTCCACACTCCCTTTGTTTAGCAGGAGTGTCTTCCTTCTGGGCCATCTCTTCCACAAAGACAGCAGGAACCTCAGCCTCAAGATACCACATTTGGTACCCCTGCCTCTTCCAAAACATTTCCGGAGTATCCCACTTAGGAGGTCTCTGGGAAGAGGAGTTGCAAGAAGAGGCATTTAGACTCACCTGAGGAGTCCGCCACTTCTGATACTGACTTTGATGAAGGAGAGGGATCCCCATGGTCACCTTCTGAAGATATATCCTTCAGGGAGATCCTTGAATTATTGATGCAGAGAGGTGGCTGGCAGTTCAGCAATCCTTCTCTGGAGGAGTTAGTATACCTGAAGACCTCTATTTCTTGACTTTCCTCCAAATAGATATTCTAGGATAAGAATAGGTGTGGGAAGCATATCTTTTCATCTGCAACCTTTGCTGTATGGTACCTGAATTACATGGCTCATTTCACTAGGTTGCAGAGGGATATGATCAAAGAGCTTTCAGATTCCCTTGAATGAGCAGTAGCTGTGGGATCATGAGATAGAGTTTCTTCCCAGTTCGCCACCCTACATTCTATCACTAATGCTTCCATGTGTCTCATTTCCTGTGCAGTGGATGGAACATGCAAGGCAGCAGCTTCAGGCATATCTATGAGGAGGCAGGTCTGGATGCATCTTGGTGACTTTGTGGAGCCCTTTTAGTCTTCCTTTGTGAATGGTCCTTTTGTTGACTTATGCCTTTTTGGGCCTAAATTGAAAGAGATGCTGACCAGGTGTGAGCAGGAAAATAAGACCCTGTCCATCATGGGCATATGTTTTTCCATGTCTCAAAGACCCTACTCTAATAGTCAAAGGGGCAGAGGAAAGCTGTGTTTCAGAAAATTGCAGGTTATTTCCAGGACACGTGGTGAGAGTTCTCCCAGAGGCAGGAGGGTGAGCTATAATGGAAGACACCACCCTCATGGCAGAGGGGGTGCACAAAACACAAAACCAGGGCTCCAGAGAAATGTTCTTTGGTAAGCCCTTCCAGCAATCTTGAAGGGAAGCCCAATTGCTTTGCCCCAGAGACAATCACAGGACGCCTGTCTCTGCACCTACAAGCCTGGCTGAAAATAACAAATAAGAAATGGATGCAGAACATCATATCCAGGGGCTGTCTTATCCATTTTTCCCCCAACCCCTGCACACAATCAAGAAGATCCCAGATGTTGCACCCAGTCAACAGGAATAAGCAGACATTCAAGTACAAAAGCTGCTCGATAAGAGTCATCCAAGAAGTCCCACCAGACCATATAGAATCCAGAACTTACTTAAGGTTCTTTCTAGTTCCAAAGAAAACAGGGGACTGGAGATCCATTCTGGATCTCCGCAAACTCAACAAGTCAGTAAAGAAGGCTAAGTTTTGGATGGTCACAGTTCAGTCCATTCTTCCTTTCCTGGAAAAGGACAATTGGATGTGCTCTATAGACCTTCAGGATGCGTACTATCACATAAAAAATAGACAGTCCAGAAGGTGCTTGTGCTTCTGGTTGGGAGCCAGTCACTATCAGTTTCAAGCTGTGTCCTTTGTACTCACTACAGCCCCCAGAGTGTTTACCAAATGCATGGCAGTGGTAACAGCTCACTTAAGACAATGAGGATTCTGGATGTTTTCATATCTAGATGACTGGCTCATCACTGCCCCGACCAGGCATCATCTGATTCAGGAAAGAGACTATGTCCTAGAACTTTGTGCACTCTTAGGTATCATAGTAAATCTCGAAAAGTCTTCTTTGGAACCCACACAGAATCTGGAATTTATAGGTGCAATCCTGGATGCAAACTAGATCATAACCAAGCTGCCACTCTCATGAGTGATGGCAGTCAGATCTCAGGTCAGAGTATTACTTAGCAGAAACTTGATACTGACTCACCTAGTCATACAGACTCTCAGTTTGATGGCTGCAGCAGTCGTTCTAGTTCCATTAGCACATTACCACATAAGAATCCTCCAATGGCTCTTATTGGTACAGTTGTCCTTCCAATAGCTTCTCATGTCCTAAAAGATTCGCCTCACCAGTCTTTGCAAGCAGGACCTTCTCTGGTGGCTTCAGTCTGATCAGGTGACTCAGGCTTGTCTGTTTGTTCCTCCACAGCCCAAGGCTATGGTGACCACGAATGCTCCACAGCCCAAGGCTATGGTGACAACAGATGCTTCCCAGAAAGAGTGGGGGGCATTATCTGGGGAAGATGGTCCAGGGCACCTGATCCCCCATTGAGGCCAATCTGCATATAAATGTCCTAGAGATGAGAGCTGTGCTTCTGGTGTTGCAAGCATTTCAGGATTCTCTCCCTCAGGGGACTATTGCAGTACAGTCATACATGTCAGTAGTCTGGTACATCAACAAACAAGGAAGAACCAGATCATATCTCATATGTTGAGAAGCCCTCAGAGTATGGCAATGGGCAATTTTGTCAAACTGTTTCCTGACAGCAACACACATTCCCAGGAAAGCCAGTGTGATAGCAGACAAACTGAGAAGAACTATTCTGATGCCTCATGAGTGGTCCCTCATTCATAGAGTTGTGGAGATGATTTTCCACCAATGGGGCCAGCGTTGCTATGGCCTTTTTGCCTGTCCAGTGAACAAGTGCAGCAACTACT